>NC_079403.1:1117696-1175196 GCF_029220125.1 Pseudoliparis swirei
AGCTCCAACCCACAGCGTAGCAGGACACACAAACAGATGGTGTGTGTGTGTGTCAGTGTGTCAGTGTGTGTGTGTGTTCTGTTTCTGACTCATCACATTTCGTCCAGTCGTCACTTCTTCATTAAACTATTATTATAATCTTCTTGCCGGTCAGGGTAACAGTTCCTCTGATGGACACGTTATTCGGTGAGGCATATATCATATATATATACATTTATTTTGATATTAATAAAAAAATATATATATTCTATATTTATATATACAGGACTGTCTCAGAAAATTAGAATATTGTGACGAAGTTCTTTATTTTCTGTAATGCAATTAAAAAAACAAAAATGTCATTATTCTGATTTATTGCAAATCAACTGAAATATTGCTGGCTTACAGCTTAAGAAAACTCAAATATCCTATCTCTAAATATTAGAATATCATGAAAAAGTATACTAGTAGGGTATTAAACAAATCACTTGAATTGTCTAATTAACTCGAAACACCTGCAAGGGTTTCCTGAGCCTTGACAAACACTCAGCTGTTATAAATCTTTTTTTTTACTTGGTCTGAGGAAATATTAAAATTTTATGAGATAGGATTTTAGAGTTTTCTTAAGCTGTAAGCCATAATCAGCAATATTAAAAGAATAAAAGGCTTGCAATATTTCAGTTGATTTGTAATGAATCCAGAATGCATGACATTTTTGTTTTTTAAATTGCATTACAGAAAATAAAGAACTTTATCACAATATTCTAATTTTCTGAGACAGTCCTGTATATATATATAATTTATATTTTGAGAAAAATAAATACCGTATTTTTTGCACTATAGGGCGCACTAGATTATAAGGCGCACTGTCAATGAATGGGCTATTTTCGATCTTTTTTCATATATAAAGCGCACCGGACTATAAGGCGCATTAAGCGGAAATATCAAAGGTGAGGGGAACCTCGTCCATGTTGGTGATGTGCTCTGGCTGGATCTTCTTTTCAGTGATCTTGTTTTTGTAGTTTGCGCGGAAAATGACCAACTTTTCTTCGTAATCTTTTGGCAGTTGCTGCGAGACGGTAGTTCGTGTGCGGATAGAGAGATTACGTCTTTTCATAAAACGAAAGCACCAAGAAGGACCGCCTCGAAAGTCATTGATATTCATGTCCCGTGCTAACGCTGTTGCCTTCAGTCGAATAGAGACTGTAGAGACGCTTCTACCTGCTGCTCTCTGTTCAATAACCCACTGTTCAATTTTGTCCTCTAACTGTGGCCATCTCGCTTTGTTCCCGCGGAAACTCTGTGTGGTCTTCTTTACTTGGCGCAGGTCATCTTCTTGCTTCCTCCACTTCCGTACCATTGATTCATTGATGTTGAATTCTCTCGCAGCTGCTCTATTCCCATGTTCTACTGCGTGACTGATAGCCTTGAGTTTGAAGTCCGCGTCGTAAGCGTGTCTTTTGACAGGTGCCATTTTGGGATCCTTATACACACACTGTAATATTATGGTGAAGCACAGTATATTACTCCGCGACGCTCCTGGCTACGGTAGCCGTAATGCTGCAAGCGGTGCGGCTTTGTAGTTTACCAAAGTCGTACTAAAACATTTTGACTTAGCGCCGTGAGCGCCTTGTACCACACAAAATCGCTTAGAGGTCAGTAAGCAAAACCAGAATTAATCCATATATACGGCGCTTCGGATTATAAGGCGCACTGTCGTTTTTTGAGAAAATTAAAGGCTTTTAAGTGCGCCCTATAGTGCAAAAAATACGGTAATAGATTTTTTTTTTTCTTCCTCAAAATATAAATTCTATTTATATATCATTTTATATTTCAATATACATTATATATTTTTTTTCTCAAAATATAAATTATATATATATATATATATCATTTTATATTTCAATATACGTTATTTATATCTAATTTTTTTTCTTCTCAAAATATAAATAATATATATATGTTTATATATTTCAGATCTGTGTGAAACGAGCCCCTCCTATGGGAGCTGCTGCCCCCTGGTGGCCGCTCCAGGTAGTGCATGTAGACTCCCAGACCTTGTTGAAGTGCAGCAGCATGCTCAGGAAGCCAGAGTTCTGCATCAGCTTCATGGCCTCGGGCCACGAAGGTCGAGGGCAAGGTCGCTCGGGGTCAGAGGTCACCGTGTCGACCTGAGCGGGACAAAAGAAGCGTGAGCCGGACGCAACGCGGCGAAGAAGAAGAACAAGAACAAGAAGAGCGTGCAGACCTTCCTCTGGAACAGCAGCAGCACCACGTCCATGATCCTCATGATCAGGGGGGGGGGCTTCTGGAGCTTCCTCACCGTGGAGATGTCGGCCGGCTTGATGGTCTACAGGGGACAGAGACCTGTAGTGTACCTGTGGTCTGCCTGTGGTGTACCTGTGGTGTACCTGTAGTGTACCTGTAGTGTACCTGTGGTGTACCTGTGGTCTACCTGTGGTGTACCTGTAGTGTACCTGTAGTGTACCTGTGGTCTACCTGTGGTGTACCTGTGGTGTACCTGTGGTGTACCTGTAGTGTACCTGTAGTGTACCTGTGGTGTACCTGTGGTGTACCTGTAGTGCACCTGTGGTGCACCTGTAGTGTACCTGTGGTGCACCTGTGGTGCACCCAGTAAATCCAGTGCACCTGTGGTAACCTGTGGTGCACCTGTAGTGCACCTGTGGTGCACCCAGTGCACCCAGTGTACCTGTAGTGCACCTGTGGTGCACCTGTAGTGCACCTGTGGAGTGCACCTGTAGTGCACCTGTGGTGTACCTGTGGTGCACCTGTGGTGCACCCAGTGTAGTACCCAGTGTACCTGTGGTGCACCCAGTACCCTGTGGTGCACCTGTGGTGCACCTGTGGTGCACCTGTAGTACCCAGTGGCACCTGTGGTGCACCTGTGGTGTACCCTGTGGTGCAATCTGTAGTGCACCCTGTGGCACCTGTGGTGTACCTGTGGTGCACCTGTGGTGTACCTGTGGTGCACCTGTAGTGCACCCAGTGTGCACCTGTGGTGCACCTGTGGTGTACCTGTAGTGCACCTGTGGTGTACCTGTAGTGTACCTGTAGTGTACCTGTAGTGTACCTGTGGTGTACCTGTAGTGTACCTGTGGTCTACCTGTGGTGTACCTGTAGTGTACCTGTAGTGTACCTGTGGTGTACCTGTGGTGTACCTGTGGTCTACCTGTAGTGTACCTGTGGTGTACCTGTGGTGTACCTGTAGTGTACCTGTAGTGTACCTGTAGTGTACCTGTAGTGCACCTGTGGTCACCAGTCTACCTGTAGTCCACCTGTAGTCCACCTGTAGTCCACCTGTAGTCCACCTGTAGTCTACCTGTGGTCCACCTGTAGTCTACCTGTGGTCCACCTGTGGTCCACCTGTGGTCCACCTGTGGTCCACCTGTGGTCCACCTGTGGTCCACCTGTGGCACCAGTGCACCTGTGGTACCTGTGGTCTACCTGTGGTCCACCTGTAGTCTACCTGTGGTCCACCTGTGGTCCACCTGTGGTCCACCTGTGGTCCACCTGTAGTCCAGCTGTGGTCCACCTGTAGTCTACCTGTAGTCTACCTGTGGTCCACCTGTGGTCCACCTGTAGTCCACCTGTAGTCTACCTGTAGTCTACCTGTAGTCTACCTGTGTACCTGTGTACCTGTGGTGTACCTGTAGTCTACCTGTGGTCCACCTGTAGTCTACCTGTGGTCCACCTGTAGTCCACCTGTGGTCCACCTGTGGTGTACCCAGTAGTGTGCTGTGGTACCTGTAGTCCACCTGTGGTCCACCTGTGGTGTACCTGTAGTGTACCTGTGGTCCACCTGTGTGCACCTGTGTACCTGTGGTCCACCTGTGGTCCACCTGTGGTCCACCTGTAGTCCACCTGTGGTCCACCTGGAGTCCACCTGTAGTGTCCAGTGCACCTGTGGTCACCTGTGGTGTACCTGTAGTGCACCTGTGGTCCACCCAGTGTACCTGTGGTCCACCTGTAGTCTACCTGTGGTCCACCTGTGGTCTACCTGTAGTCCACCTGTAGTCTACCTGTGGTCCACCTGTGTACCTGTGTGTACCTGTGTACCCAGTGTACCTGTGGTCTACCTGTGGTCTACCTGTGGTCCACCCAGTGCACCTGTGTCCACCCAGTGTACCTGTGGTACCTGTGCACCTGTGGTGCACCTGTAGTGTGCACCTGTGGTCCACCTGTGTACCTGTAGTCTACCTGTAGTCCACCTGTAGTCCACCTGTAGTCCACCTGTAGTCCACCTGTAGTCTACCTGTAGTCTACCTGTAGTCTACCTGTGGTCCACCTGTAGTCTACCTGTAGTGTACCTGTGGTGTACCTGTAGTGTACCTGTGGTCTACCTGTAGTGTACCTGTAGTGTACCTGTGGTCTACCTGTAGTGCACCCAGTGCACCTGTGGTACCAGTGTACCTGTAGTCTACCTGTAGTCTACCTGTTAGTCACCTGTAGTCTACCTGTAGTCTACCTGTGGTCCACCTGTAGTCCACCTGTAGTCCACCTGTGGTCCACCTGTGGTCCACCTGTAGTCCACCTGTAGTCCACCTGTAGTCCACCTGTGGTCCACCTGTAGTCCACCTGTAGTCTACCTGTAGTCCACCTGTAGTCTACCTGTGGTCCACCTGTGGTCCACCTGTGGTCCACCTGTGGTCCACCTGTAGTCCACCTGTGGTCCACCTGTGTGTACCCAGTGTACCTGTGGTCCACCCAGTGTACCTGTAGTGTACCTGTGGTGTACCTGTAGTGTACCTGTGGTGTACCTGTAGTGTACCTGTGGTGTACCTGTAGTGTACCTGTAGTGTACCTGTGGTCTACCCAGTGTACCTGTGGTCCACCTGTGGTCCACCTGTAGTCTACCTGTAGTCCACCTGTGGTCCACCTGTAGTCTACCTGTGGTCCACCTGTAGTCTACCTGTGCACCTGTGGTGTACCTGTGTACCTGTGGTCCACCTGTAGTCCACCTGTAGTCCACCTGTGGTCCACCTGTGGTCCACCTGTGGTCCACCTGTAGTCTACCTGTAGTCCACCTGTGGTCTACCTGTAGTCTACCTGTGGTCCACCTGTAGTCTACCTGTAGTCTACCTGTGGTCCACCTGTAGTCTACCTGTAGTCCACCTGTGGTCCACCTGTAGTCTACCTGTAGTCCACCTGTGGTGTACCCAGTGCACCTGTGGTCCACCTGTGGTCCACCTGTAGTCCACCTGTGGTCCACCTGTGGTCCACCTGTGGTCCACCTGTAGTCCACCTGTGGTCCACCTGTAGTCCACCTGTAGTCTTACCTGTAGTCTACCTGTGGTCCACCTGTAGTCCACCTGTAGTCCACCTGTAGTCTACCTGTAGTCTACCTGTAGTCCACCTGTGGTCCACCTGTGGTCCACCTGTGGTCCACCTGTGGTCCACCTGTAGTCCACCTGTGGTCCACCTGTAGTCCACCTGTAGTCCACCTGTGGTCCACCTGTGGTCCACCTGTAGTCCACCTGTAGTCCACCTGTAGTCCACCTGTAGTCTACCTGTAGTCTACCTGTGGTCTACCTGTGGTCTACCTGTGGTCCACCTGTAGTCTACCTGTGGTCCACCTGTAGTCCACCTGTAGTCCACCTGTAGTGTACCTGTGGTCTACCTGTGGTGTACCTGTGGTCTACCTGTGGTGTACCTGTAGTGTACCTGTAGTGTACCTGTGGTCTACCTGTAGTGTACCTGTAGTGTACCTGTGGTGTACCTGTAGTGTACCTGTGGTCTACCTGTGGTGTACCTGTAGTGTACCTGTAGTGTAGTGTACCTGTGGTGTACCTGTAGTGTACCTGTAGTGTACCTGTAGTGTACCTGTAGTGTACCTGTGGTCTACCTGTAGTGTACCTGTAGTGTACCTGTAGTGTACCTGTGGTCTACCTGTAGTGTACCTGTGGTCTACCTGTAGTGTACCTGTAGTGTACCTGTGGTCTACCTGTAGTGTACCTGTAGTCTACCTGTAGTGTACCTGTGGTCTACCTGTGGTGTACCTGTAGTGTACCTGTGGTCTACCTGTAGTGTACCTGTAGTCTACCTGTAGTGTACCTGTGGTCTACCTGTGGTCTACCTGTAGTGCAGCCTCTGCTGCCGCCATCGTGGGCCCTGCAGCCTCCAGTTTGGACTCAGCTGATCGTTTGTCGTCTTCGATCTGGTCCACGATGAGCTGAGCTCGGTCCTTCACCTGCTGCACCTGCTGCTGCACCTGGGGGAGGAGGGGTTGTTGTTGTTGTTGTTGTTGTGTACCCCATCCTTTACAGACACTCATAATGTAAAACAACATGACCTTCTTTTCTTTATAGTATAATAATAATATTACTTCATAATCTAGTTTATTATCACTTCTTATGTTTTTCATAAATAACTGATAAACTACTAAAAAATAACAAATAAATAATAAATAAATAACAAACTACTAATCCACAACTAATACATATATAATAAACAACTAATAAATAACAAATAAATAACTCATAAATAACAAACTACGAATAAATAACAAACTACTAATAAATATATAATAAATATATAATAAATATATAAGAAACGACTCATAAATAACTAATAAACTACTCGTAAACTACTAATAAACAAATAAAAATAAATAATAAACAACTAATAAATAATTACATAAATATATAATAAATAACCAATAAACTACTAATAAATAATTAAATAAATATATAATAAATATATAATAAACTACTCATACATCACTAATAAACTACTAGTAAACTACCAATAAACACATTTTAAAAAATTAATAAACTACTAATAAATAATTAAATAAATATATAATAAACTACTCATAAATAACTAATAAACTACGAGTAAACTACCAATAAACAAATAATAAACTACTAATAAATCACTAATAAATAATAAAATAAATATATAATAAATATATAATAAACTACTCATAAATAACAAATAAAATACTAGTAAACTACTTATGAACAAATAATACATATATAATAAACTACTAATAAATAACTAATAAATAATAAACAAGGCGTTGAACCTTCTCCGCCGCCTGAGCCTTCGCCGTGACCTCCTGCAGGACGTCGTCTGCCCTCCGGGAGGCGACGGCGAGCTCCTGCTCCTTCAGGACCAGCTCCTCTGAGAGCTGAGACACCGACTGCTCCGCCTCCATCAGCTTACACAGACCTGATGTCGTCAACAACAACAACAACAACAAAACAACATGTGTTATTCACTCATCGATCAATGAAGCGTCGGCTGTTTGTGTGTTTTCAAAAACACCAAAACATTCAGTTTATTAACATGAACAACTATTGACGACGAGATGGCCGCCGACGTGTTCTACTTCAACAGGACCTTTATTTTGAAAAGCCGGCTCACCTGTCTTCATGCGCTCGGCCAGCGTGCCGACGTGCGCCACGCGCTCGGCGTAGATGACCATGTAGCTGTCGATGAAGGACAGGTACGACCGCGGCGTCACGGACGTCTGACGGCGGAAGCGCTCGAAGTACTCGGCGCACTTCTCCGCCACGAGGTCCTGGAGGTCAAAAGGTCAAAGGTCAGTCGGCCGCACCGACGAAGGCGGCGATGGCGGGCGCTCGCGTACCTGGAAGGTTCCCATGGTAACCACCACGCTCCGCTTCACCTGCTCCGAGCAGCGCAGGTCCCGGTGCCGGGACAGGAAGTGATGCGACACGGCCACCAGGGCGTCCCGGGGCCAGCGCTGGAACCAGTCCACGGTGCAGCCCGAGATCAGGCCCGGGAACTGCAGGGGTCAGAGGTCAGGGGTCAGAGGTCAGCCCTCGCCGACCTCTCAGGAGGAGCTCGCCGCCTCCGACTCACCTTCAGCGCTCGAGACCGGAACTTCCCCCCGACGGGCGAGAAGCACAGCACCACGTGCAGGTGGCGCCGCACCCTGGACAGGAAGTACTCGTACAGGTTCTCAGAGGTCGGGGGTCGGCGGGGGTGGTCCCGCTTCATGACGGGGACCAGGTCCTGAGCGATGTCGTCCAGCTCGTCACGGGCAAACAGGTTGGACACCTCGCCGCTCGCCAGCACGTTGTTCAGGTACTCTGGAGAGGGAACCACGAGGTCTGAGAGGGAACCACGAAGTCTGAGAGGGAACCACGAGGTCTGAGAGGGAACCACGAGGTCTGAAAGGGAACCATGAAGTCTTATCATGAAACATGAAAATGAAAAAAATTAAAATGAAAATAATAAAACTTGAAAATTAAAAAAATTAAAATAATGAAACAGGAAAATAATAAAAATAAAAACAGGAAAATATGAAACATGAAAATAAAAAATATGAAACGTGAAAATAATGAAATATGACAAATTAAAATAATGAAACATTAAAATAATGAACATTTAGAATTTTTTATATTTTCATGTTTCATTATTTTCATATTTTGTATTTTTATATTTCAATATTTTCATATTTTTAGGGTTAGGGTTAAATTTTTTCAAGTTTCATATTTTCATTTTTCTATATTTTCATGTTTGATTATTTAAAATTTGAAATGTTCATAATTCATATTTTCAAGTTTCATTATTTTCATGGAACCACGAGGTCTGAGAGAGAACCTCCGGGTCTAGAGGACAGACAGAGTCCCCCTGCAGGTCTAGAGGACGGACAGAGTCCCCCTGCAGGTCTAGAGGACGGACAGAGTCCCCCTGCAGGTCTAGAGGACGGACAGAGTCCCCCTGCAGGTCTAGAGGACGGACAGAGTCCCCCTGCAGGTCTAGAGGACGGACAGAGTCCCCCTGCAGGTCTAGAGGACGGACAGAGTCCCCCTGCAGGTCTCAGTCGTACCCAGGAAGGCTTCGTCCTTGATGTCGTTGTCAGTGAAGATGAAGGTGACTCCTCTCCCCTGTTGACCCGCCATCCGGTACAGAGTCTTCAGGTCCTCCAGCAGGTTACTGCAGCTGTAGGACCTGCACACACACACACACACACACACACACACACACACACACACACACACACACACACACACACACACACACACACACACACACACACACACACACACACACACACACACACACACACACACACACACACAGTGTATATAATGTGTGTGTGTGTGTGTCTCTCTGTGTCTGTGTGTGTCTCTCTCTCTCTCTGTGTCTGTGTCTCTCTCTCTCTCTGTGTCTGTGTGTGTCTCTCTCTCTGTGTCTCTCTGTGTGTGTGTGTGTGTCTCTCTGTGTGTGTGTGTGTGTGTGTGTGTGTGTGTGTGTGTGTGTGTGTGTGTGTGTGTGTGTGTGTGTGTGTGTGTGTGTGTGTGTGTCTCACCTGGTCAGTGTGATCTGGAAGGTCTGGTATCCTGCAATGAACGACGCCAGCCTCGTTAGGCTCCGCCTCCCCGACCCCCCGACCCCGACCAGCAGGGCGTTCCCCTGCGGCGTCCTCAGGATCCTGGAGATGCGCATCAGGTGGGCCATCGCGTCCTGCCATTGGACCAGAGACACAGAGGGCCGTGAACCAATAGGAGCGCAGGGCGGGCGGGTCGTGGTGCGGGCTCGTCACCTTGAAGAAGACCAGGTCCATGGCTCCGCCCCTCGCCGCCTCGTTGTACTGCAGCTGGAACACAGACAGCCGCTCCGCCAGGGCGTCCAGCGACGGGATTGGCTCGTACACCTGTCAGTCAGGCGAAGGACAGACTGAACTCACGCACAGGTGAACAGACACAAGGAGGCGCAGCGGCTCGGCACCTTCGGCGCTTCCTGCTCGCCGCCGTCCGGCTCGTCGCCCGGCGCTTCCGGAGCTTCTCGCAGGAAGTCCACGAAGAAGCCGGCGTCGCACTGAGCATGCTCAGTGAGCGCTGTCCCATGATCCTCCACTGTCACCTGAGCACAGCAGCACACCGTCAAGGCTCTCTGCAGGTGTGTGATGAGCAGCTTAAGACACGAAGACAAGGTCTCCTGGTCTCGTGGTCCTGGTCTCCTGGTCTCGTGGTCCTGGTCTCCTGGTCCTGGTCTCGTGGTCTCGTGGTCCTGGTCTTGTGGTCCTGGTCTCCTGGTCTCGTGGTCCTGGTCTCCTGGTCTCGTGGTCCTGGTCTCGTGGTCTCGTGGTCCTGGTCTTGTGGTCTCGTGGTCCTGGTCTCGTGGTCCTGGTCTCGTGGTCTCGTGGTCCTGGTCTCGTGGTCCTGGTCTCGTGGTCCTGGTCTCGTGGTCTCGTGGTCTCACCGTCTCCAGGATGGCGTTGAAGGTTCTTCGGTCGTCGTCGTCGACGAAGCGGTCGGCGATGACTCGGCAACATTCATGATGGAAGAGAGCGGCGAGGAGGGCGGAGCTTAGACACACCTCCGGCCCCACGGCCAGCATGCCCTGAACACACCGTCAACAACAACAAAACTCGTCAACAACAGCAGAGTGACAGTAGAGTGACAGTAGAGTAAACAGTAGAGTGACAGTCGAGTAAACAGTAGAGTGACAGTAGAGTAAACAGTAGAGTGACAGTAGAGTAAACAGTAAAGTGACAGTAGAGTGACAGTAGAGTGACAGTAGAGTAACAGTAGAGTAACAGTCGAGTAAACAGTAGAGTGACAGTCGAGTAAACAGTAGAGTGACAGTAGAGTAAACAGTAGAGTGACAGTAGAGTGACAGTAGAGTGACAGTAGAGTAACAGTAGAGTAAACAGTAGAGTGACAGTAGAGTGACAGTAGAGTAAACAGTAGAGTGACAGTCGAGTAAACAGTAGAGTGACAGTAGAGTAAACAGTAGAGTGACAGTAGAGTGACAGTAGAGTGACAGTAGAGTAACAGTAGAGTAAACAGTAGAGTGACAGTAGAGTGACAGTAGAGTAAACAGTAGAGTAACAGTAGAGTATACAGTAGAGTGACAGTAGAGTGACAGTAGAGTAAACAGTAGAGTGACAGTAGAGTAAACAGTAGAGTGACAGTAAGTGACAGTAGAGTAAACAGTAGAGTGACAGTAGAGTAAACAGTAGTGACAGTAGAGTGACAGTAGAGTAAACAGTAGAGTGACAGTAGAGTGACAGTAGAGTGACAGTAGAGTAAACAGTAGAGTGACAGTCGAGTGACAGTAGAGTAAACAGTAGAGTGACAGTAGAGTAAACAGTAGAGTGACAGTAGAGTAAACAGTAAAGTGACAGTAGAGTGACAGTAGAGTAACAGTAGAGTAAACAGTAGTGACAGTAGAGTAACAGTAGAGTAAACAGTAGTGACAGTAGAGTAAACAGTAGAGTGACAGTAGAGTGACAGTAGAGTAAACAGTAGAGTAACAGTAGAGTATACAGTAGAGTGACAGTAGAGTGACAGTAGAGTAAACAGTAGAGTGACAGTAGAGTGACAGTAGAGTAAACTGTAGAGTGACAGTAAGTGACAGTAGAGTAAACAGTAGAGTGACAGTAGAGTAAACAGTAGTGACAGTAGAGTGACAGTAGAGTAAACAGTAGAGTGACAGTAGAGTGACAGTAGTGACAGTAGAGTGACAGTAGAGTAAACAGTAGAGTGACAGTAGAGTGACAGTAGAGTAAACAGTAGAGTAAACAGTAGAGTGACAGTAGAGTAAACAGTAAAGTGACAGTAGAGTGACAGTAGAGTGACAGTAGAGTAACAGTAGAGTAAACAGTAGTGACAGTAGAGTGACAGTAGAGTAAACAGTAGAGTGACAGTAGAATGACAGTAGTGACAGTAGAGTGACAGTAGAGTAAACAGTAGAGTGACAGTAGAGTGACAGTAGAGTAAACAGTAGAGTGACAGTAGAGTAAACAGTAGAGTAAACAGTAGAGTGACAGTAGAGAAAACAGTAGTGACAGTAGAGTGACAGTAGAGTAAACAGTAGAGTGACAGTAGAGTAAACAGTAGAGTGACAGAAGAGTAAACAGTAGAGTGACAGTAGAGTGACAGTAGAGTAAACAGTAGAGTGACAGTAGAGTAAACAGTAGAGTAAACAGTAGAGTACAGTAGAGTGACAGAAGAGTAAACAGTAGAGTGACAGAAGAGTAAACAGTAGAGTGACAGTAGAGTGACAGAAGAGTAAACAGTAGAGTGACAGTAGAGTGACAGTAGAGTAAACAGTAGAGTGACAGTAGAGTGACAGAAGAGTAAACAGTAGAGTGACAGTAGAGTGACAGAAGAGTAAACAGTAGAGTGACAGTAGAGTAAACAGTAGAGTGACAGTAGAGTAAACAGTAGAGTGACAGAAGAGTAAACAGTAGAGTGACAGTAGAGTAAACAGTAGAGTGACAGTCGAGTGACAGTAGAGTAAACAGGAGAGTGACAGTAGAGTAAACAGTAGAGTAAACAGTAGAGTGACAGTAGAGTAAACAGTAGAGTGACAGTAGAGTAAACAGTAGAGTAAACAGTAGAGTGACAGTCGAGTGACAGTAGAGTAAACAGGAGAGTGACAGTAGAGTAAACAGTAGAGTAAACAGTAGAGTGACAGTAGAGTAAACAGTAGAGTGACAGTAGAGTAAACAGGAGAGTGACAGTAGAGTAAACAGTAGAGTGACAGTAGAGTAAACAGGAGAGTGACAGTAGAGTAAACAGTAGAGTAAACAGTAGAGTGACAGTAGAGTAAACAGTAGAGTAAACAGTAGAGTGACAGTAGAGTAAACAGTAGAGTGACAGTAGAGTAAACAGTAGAGTAAACAGTAGAGTGACAGTAGAGTAAACAGTAGAGTGACAGTAGAGTGACAGTAGAGTAAACAGTAGAGTGACAGTAGAGTAAACAGGAGAGTGACAGTAGAGTAAACAGTAGAGTAAACAGTAGAGTGACAGTAGAGTAAACAGTAGAGTGACAGTAGAGTAAACAGTAGAGTAAACAGTAGAGTGACAGTAGAGTAAACAGTAGAGTGACAGTAGAGTAAACAGTAGAGTGACAGTAGAGTAAACAGTAGAGTGACAGTAGAGTAAACAGTAGAGTAAACAGTAGAGTGACAGTAGAGTAAACAGTAGAGTAAACAGTAGAGTGACAGTAGAGTAAACAGTAGAGTGACAGTAGAGTAAACAGTAGAGTAAACAGTAGAGTGACAGTAGAGTAAACAGTAGAGTAAAGCCCTGTACCTGCCAGATCCGGCTCAGGTCCCTGAGGTTGAAGACGTAGTGGAACTTGGCCGGAGACGGTAACATCTGATCAAACAAAGGCAAACACTCAACTAGGAGGGCCACACTACGGAGGTCCCCGAGGGTCACACTACGGAGGCCCCCGAGGGCCACACTACGGAGGCCCCCGAGGGTCACACTACGGAGGTCCCCGAGGGTCACACTACGGAGGCCCCCGAGGGTCACACTACGGAGGTCCCCGAGGGTCACACTACGGAGGCCCCCGAGGACCACACTACGGAGGCCCCCGAGGACCACACTACGGAGGCCCCCGAGGGTCACAATACGGAGGCCCCCGAGGACCACACTACGGAGGTCCCCGAGGGTCACACTACGGAGGCCCCCGAGGGCCACACTACGGAGGCCCCCGAGGGCCACACTACGGAGGCCCCCGAGGACCACACTACGGAGGCCCCCGAGGGTCACAATACGGAGGCCCCCGAGGACCACACTACGGAGGCCCCCGAGGGTCACACTACGGAGGCCCCCGAGGACCACACTACGGAGGCCCCCGAGGGTCACACTACGGAGGCCCCCGAGGACCACACTACGGTGTTGTTGTTGTTGTTTAGCCCGTGGTGGCACCAGAGCTCACCTTGGCCTTCACGGCCTGCCACACCCGGCGGGCGGTGGGCACCAGGGCGGCGGCCAGCCGGCAGACGGCGGCGCTGAAGCCTCTCTCCGGGCAGAAGTGGCCCCGAGCCACGGTGCCGAACACCTTGTCCATGGAGCAGCTGGAGGGCAGCGACACGTTGAAGATGCAGAACTGCCTCTTCAGGCGCTGGGGGACGTCGTGGCGGCCGCCGCCCGGGTGGATCATGGCCGCCACCAGCTGGGGAGAGCAGCAGGACACCTGGAGCCTTACACCTGCCGATCACCTGTAGCCCCGCCCCTAAAGCCTCCCCGGCTCTATGGTCCTAAATGATGACATCATGCTGTATAGAAGACTAGAAACTAGAGACTGAGACGTAAACTCATGTTTACATGTTTACTGAGGGAAGTAGAGTCACTATATAGACTTCTATACAACCAGAGGAGTCGCCCCCTGGTGGTCAGGAGAGAGAATGCAGCTTTAACACATGAAGCATAGACTTCTATACAACCAGAGGAGTCACCCCCTGGTGGTCAGGAGAGAGAATGCAGCTTTAACACATGAAGCATAGACTTCTATACAACCAGAGGAGTCGCCCCCTGGTGGTCAGCAGAGAGAATGCAGCGTGGTACCTGGAGGTCCACCACGGTGATGAACTCTCCTGGCCGGTCCAGGCTGTAGAAGCCTCTCTGCTCCATCAGCTGACGGACGATCTCATTGGTTATCTGAGGAAGACATCAACAATCAATTTTAAAATAAATTATTTGTTATCAATAATTTTGTAAAAAAAAAGAAAACATCTGAACTTTTAAAAAGGAGACAAAAAATGCACGGAAAGGAGTCGACCAATCAGAGCGAGCGCGTGGCCGACCAATCAGAGCGAGCGCGTGGCCGACCTGGTCCCCCCATTCGTTGATGACGGGCATGTTGATGTCGTCGATGAACACCGTCATGCGGCGGCCCGCCGGCGGCCCGTAGGTGGCGCCCATCCGCTTATCGATGTAGCTCTCCACCGTCCTCTGGAACATGGCGGGCAGCGTGGCCGACGAGAAGTTCACCGTCTTACTGACGTGGCGCTCCGGGTCGAGCTTACCGGTGTAGGCCTGCAGGGGGCGCCAGAGGGACAGCGGGAGCATCCGTTAGCATCCGTTAGCTCGGGAACAGACACCACCTTCATTTACTGCCGACCGCACGGTGGAGATCCACCGTGAGGCTCTGAGTCCAGACCCCCAGAGTCCTCTGGTAGAACTCTGGGGGTCTCGTGGGGCCCCTGGGCGCCTCACTTTGATCATGACGGTCTTGCCGGTGCCCTGCTCGCCGATCAGCAGCACGGCCTTCTTCTGCTTCATGATGGTCTGCATCAGGAAGTCCGTCCTCACGTTGTCCACGTTGGGGACCAGGATGGACGAGTAGTCCGGGACGTGGTCCTTGGGGTAGACGTAGTCCGGGACCTGCATTGTCACCATGATAAAGACATCAGGATAGAAGTGACTTGAGGAGACCTTCAGTGGATCAGCAGAGAATCTGAAGGGCCACAGACCTGGTGGGACCAGTGCTCCCAGTGGCCCTGCTCGCTGACCGCAAACTCAAAGATGGTCTGCTCGTCCTGAGTCTGCGGCAGGTCTAGAGACGAGCTGTGGCCCTGGAGACAAAACAACGAGGACTTAGCCCGGAGGACTCACCTCGAGGAGCCAGAGGACTCACCTTGAGGAGCCAGAGGACTCACCTTGAGGACTCACCTCGAGGAGCCAGAGGACTCACCTCGAGGAGCCAGAGGACTCACCTTGAGGACTCACCTCGAGGAGCCAGAGGACTCACCTTGAGGAGCCAGAGGACTCACCTTGAGGACTCACCTTGAGGAGCCAGAGGACTCACCTCGAGGAGCCAGAGGACTCACCTTGAGGACTCACCTCGAGGAGCCAGAGGACTCACCTTGAGGAGCCAGAGGACTCACCTTGAGGACTCACCTCGAGGAGCCAGAGGACTCACCTTGAGGACTCACCTCGAGGAGCCAGAGGACTCACCTTGAGGAGCCAGAGGACTCACCTTGAGGACTCACCTCGAGGAGCCAGAGGACTCACCTCGAGGAGCCAGAGGACTCACCTTGAGGACTCACCTTGAGGAGCCAGAGGACTCACCTTGAGGACTCACCTCGAGGAGCCAGAGGACTCACCTGGAGGACTCACCTTGAGGAGCCAGAGGACTCACCTTGAGGACTCACCTCGAGGAGCCAGAGGACTCACCTTGAGGAGCCAGAGGACTCACCTTGAGGACTCACCTCGAGGAGCCAGAGGACTCACCTTGAGGACTCACCTCGAGGAGCCAGAGGACTCACCTTGAGGAGCCAGAGGACTCACCTTGAGGAGCCAGAGGACTCACCTCGAGGAGCCAGAGGACTCACCTTGAGGAGCCAGAGGACTCACCTTGAGGACTCACCTCGAGGAGCCAGAGGACTCACCTTGAGGACTCACCTCGAGGAGCCAGAGGACTCACCTTGAGGAGCCAGAGGACTCACCTTGAGGACTCACCTCGAGGAGCCAGAGGACTCACCTCGAGGAGCCAGAGGACTCACCTCGAGGAGCCATAGGACTCACCTTGAGGAGCCAGAGGACTCACCTCAAGGAGCCAGAGGACTCACCTTGAGGACTCACCTCGAGGAGCCAGAGGACTCACCTCGAGGAGCCAGAGGACTCACCTCGAGGAGCCAGAGGACTCACCTTGAGGAGCCAGAGGACTCACCTCGAGGAGCCAGAGGACTCACCTCGAGGAGCCAGAGGACTCACCTTGAGGACTCACCTTGAGGAGCCAGAGGACTCACCTTGAGGAGCCAGAGGACTCACCTTGAGGACTCACCTCGAGGAGCCAGAGGACTCACCTTGAGGAGCCAGAGGACTCACCTTGAGGACTCACCTTGAGGAGCCAGAGGACTCACCTTGAGGACTCACCTCGAGGAGCCAGAGGACTCACCTTGAGGAGCCAGAGGACTCACCTTGAGGACTCACCTCGAGGAGCCAGAGGACTCACCTTGAGGAGCCAGAGGACTCACCTCGAGGAGCCAGAGGACTCACCTTGAGGAAGACCTCCATCTTGGCCCTGTCGTCCAGCTCCAGCAGGGCCCCCAGGGACCACATCAGGGCGAACACGAACAGTCGGCCCACGTCGGCGCCGGAGTCCGACTTCTCATCCGCCGCTGGGAGTAAACCCTGAACCACAAGAGTGAGGGCCCTTCAGCTGACCCCCGAAGACCCCGACAGACCTCCGGCCGCTCACGGGCCTCCAGGTCCTCCGGAACCATTCGGGGCCTCAACAGGTGACGGTGGACCCGCCGTCCGCCCCGGCCCCCGGGGTCCTACCTGCAGCAGGTCGATGGTCTGCCGGATGTACATGCACTCCAACACCTGCATCTTCGGGGACACGGCCGTGGAGACAAAGTCCAGCAGGTCCTGCAGGAGGGACAGGGAGCTGCGTGAGAGCAGGTCCCTGCAGGTCCCTGCAGGTCCCTGCAGGTCCCTGCCTGCAGGTCTCAGACGCAGAGGGGGGTCCCCGTCCTTGCCTGGTAGCAGCAGCTGAAGCAGGCCTGCAGGACGCGGGCCTGCTGCTCGGGGAGCTGCTGGACCCAGGCCTGCAGGATGGGCCCCCAGCCCAGCACCGAGGAGCTCATGAACACCATCCCGTTCCTGGACACCGTGGCCGGGGACGCGTTGTCGATGTTGTGGGGCTCAAAGACGATCTGGGGGGACACAAGGGGGACATAAGGGGGACACAAGGGGGACATAAGGGGGACACAAGGGGGGACACAAGGGGGACAAGGGGGACACAAGGGGAACACAAGGGGGACATAAGGGGATACAAGGGGGACATAAGGGGGAACACAAGGGGAACATAAGGGGGACATAAGGGGACATAAGGGGACACAAGGGGATACAAGGGGGACACAAGGGGGACACAAGGGGGGACACAAGGGGACACAAGGGGAACATAAGGTTAAGGACACAAGGGGACATATGGGGACACAAGGGGACATAAGGGGACACAAGGGGACATAAGGGGACACAAGGGGACAAGGGGACATAAGGGGAGACACAAGGGGATACAAGGGAAAAGGGACACAAGGGATACGAGGGGGGACATAAGGGGGACACGAGGGGATACAAGGGGAGACATAAGGGGGACACAAGGGGGACATAAGGGGGAAACGAGGGGATACAAGGGGGGACATAAGGGGGACACGAGGGGATACAAGCCGGGACATAAGGGGAACAAGGGGGACATAAGGGGACATAGGGGAAACGAGGGATACAAGGGGACATAAGGAGGAACACGAGGACACAAGGGGACATAAGGAGGACACGAGGGACAAGGGGACATAAGGGGACACAGGGGGACATAAGGGGAACAGGACAAGGGGACATAAGGGGAAACGAGGGGACACGGGGGACATAAGGGAAACAGGGGACAAGGGGACACAGTGAGGGGACACAAGGGGGACAAGGAGACAAGGGGACATAAGGGGGAAACGAGGGGATACATAAGGAGGACACGAGGGGATACAAGGGGGGACATAAGGAGGACACGAGGGGATACAAGGGGGGACATAAGGAGGACACGAGGGGATACAAGGGGGGACATAAGGGGGACACAAGGGGGACATAAGGGGGGACACAAGGGGACACACAAGGGGAAACGAGGGGACACAAGGGGGACATAAGGGGGAAACGAGGGGATACATAAGGGGGAGACAAGGGGACACAGTGAGGGGACAAGGGGACGAGACAAGGGGGGACATAAGGGGGACATAAGGGAAACGAGGGGATACAAGGGGGGGACATGAGAGGGAAACGAGGGGACATAGGGGAAACGAGGGACACAAGGGGGACATAAGGAAGGGGACACGAGGGGACATGAGGGAAACGAGGGGACATGAGAGGGAAACGAGGGGACACGAGGGGGACATGAGGGGGAAACGAGGGGACACGAGGGGGACATAAGGGGGAAACGAGGGGATACAAGGGGGGACATGAGAGGGAAACGAGGGGACACGAGGGGGGACATAAGGGGGACACGAGGGGATACAAGGGGGGACATAAGGGGGAAACGAGGGGATACAAGGGGGACATAATGGGGAAACGAGGGGATACAAGGGGGGACACAGGGGGACACGAGGGGACACAGCGTCACTGCCATCGTCTTCTCGAGGACTCTGAGTCTCTCCGTCTCCTCCGGATCAGAACCACTGAGGTGTCGGGGTCAAGAGGAGTCCTGGAGACGGACCTTGCAGCAGGGCGCCATCGGGATGCGGTCCCCGTTCGCCAGCGTCAGAGTTTTGTTGTCGTCCAGAACCGAGTTCAGGTTCTCGATCCAGATGGCGTCAACCGGCCCGTCCAGGACGATCCAGATGTTTTCCCCCTACACACACACACACACACACACGGTACTGAAGAAGACTTTAGACTGGAGCTGGAGACCATGAGCCGGGTCCGGAGCCCGGTCAGGAGCTGGGTCAGGAGCCGGGTCACGAGCCGGGTCAGGAGGTCCCACCTTCTTGGCCTTCAGGGTCCTCCTCCACAGCGTGGAGAACACGCCGTCCGTCCAGTCGTTGGTGGTGACGTCCAGCGTGCCGAACATCTGCGCGGCCGTGACGGCTTTGGGGTTCATCCTCATCTCGCGGTGCGGCGAGCCGACCTCCGACAGCGCCCTCATCAGGGTCTGGATGCACGCCGTCTTCCCGGCGCCGCTGGGACCCAACACCATCATCCCTGCAGCGGCGAGGAGAGAGGTCAATGGACGCCACGTCTCCCTGACAACGTCCTGAGGACGGGGCCGACGGGCGCACCGTGCCGGACCCTCTGGGTCTCGTAGAGCTGGACCAGTTTGAGGGTCCAGGGCGGGTGGGGGATCAGACCGGCCTGCCGGGCCTGAGCGGAGATGGAGGCCTCCAGGTCCGGATACCCGGCGCTGTCCAGAGCTACGGAGGAGGAGCAGCAAGGTCACGTCTAGAGCTCAGGGTCAACAGAGGTCACATCTAGAGCTCAGGGTCAACAGAGTTCACATCTAGAGCTCAGGGTCAACAGAGGTCACGTCTAGAGCTCAGGGTCAACAGAGGTCACGTCTCGAGCTCAGGGTCAACAGAGGTCACGTCTCGAGCTCAGGGTCAACAGAGGTCACATCTAGAGCTCAGGGTCAACAGAGGTCACGTCTAGAGCTCAGGGTCAACAGAGGTCACGTCTCGAGCTCAGGGTCAACAGAGGTCACGTCTCGAGCTCAGGGTCAACAGAGGTCACATCTAGAGCTCAGGGTCAACAGAGTTCACATCTAGAGCTCAGGGTCAACAGAGGTCACGTCTAGAGCTCAGGGTCAACAGAGGTCACGTCTCGAGCTCAGGGTCAACAGAGGTCACGTCTCGAGCTCAGGGTCAACAGAGGTCACATCTAGAGCTCAGGGTCAACAGAGGTCACATCTAGAGCTCAGGGTCAACAGAGGTCACGTCTCGAGCTCAGGGTCAACAGAGGTCACGTCTCAAGCTCAGGGTCAACAGATGTCACGTCTCGAGCTCAGGGTCAACAGAGGTCACGTCTCGAGCTCAGGGTCAACAGAGGTCACGTCTCGAGCTCAGGGTCAACAGAGGTCACATCTAGAGCTCAGGGTCAACAGAGTTCACATCTAGAGCTCAGGGTCAACAGAGGTCACGTCTAGAGCTCAGGGTCAACAGAGGTCACGTCTCGAGCTCAGGGTCAACAGAGGTCACGTCTCGAGCTCAGGGTCAACAGAGGTCACATCTAGAGCTCAGGGTCAACAGAGGTCACGTCTAGAGCTCAGGGTCAACAGAGGTCACGTCTCGAGCTCAGGGTCAACAGAGGTCACGTCTCGAGCTCAGGGTCAACAGAGGTCACATCTAGAGCTCAGGGTCAACAGAGGTCACGTCTCGAGCTCAGGGTCAACAGAGGTCACGTCTCAAGCTCAGGGTCAACAGATGTCACGTCTAGAGCTCAGGGTCAACAGAGGTCACATCTAGAGCTCAGGGTCAACAGAGGTCACGTCTCGAGCTCAGGGTCAACAGAGGTCACGTCTCGAGCTCAGGGTCAACAGAGGTCACGTCTCGAGCTCAGGGTCAACAGAGGTCACATCTAGAGCTCAGTGTCAACAGAGGTCACGTCTCAAGCTCAGGGTCAACAGATGTCACGTCTAGAGCTCAGGGTCAACAGAGGTCACGTCTCGAGCTCAGGGTCAACAGAGGTCACATCTAGAGCTCAGGGTCAACAGCGGTCACATCTAGAGCTCAGGGTCAACAGAGGTCACGTCTCAAGCTCAGGGTCAACAGATGTCACGTCTCGAGCTCAGGGTCAACAGAGGTCACGTCTCAAGCTCAGGGTCAACAGATGTCACGTCTAGAGCTCAGGGTCAACAGAGGTCACATCTAGAGCTCAGGGTCAACAGAGGTCACGTCTCGAGCTCAGGGTCAACAGAGGTCACGTCTCGAGCTCAGGGTCAACAGAGGTCACATCTAGAGCTCAGGGTCAACAGAGGTCACGTCTCGAGCTCAGGGTCAACAGAGGTCACGTCTAGAGCTCAGGGTCAACAGAGGTCACATCTAGAGCTCAGGGTCAACAGAGGTCACATCTAGAGCTCAGGGTCAACAGAGGTCACATCTAGAGCTCAGGGTCAACAGCGGTCACATCTAGAGCTCAGGGTCAACAGAGGTCACGTCTCAAGCTCAGGGTCAACAGATGTCACGTCTCGAGCTCAGGGTCAACAGAGGTCACGCTCAGGGTCAACAGATGTCACGTCTAGAGCTCAGGGTCAACAGAGGTCACATCTAGAGCTCAGGGTCAACAGAGGTCACGTCTCGAGCTCAGGGTCAACAGAGGTCACGTCTCGAGCTCAGGGTCAACAGAGGTCACATCTAGAGCTCAGGGTCAACAGAGGTCACGTCTAGAGCTCAGGGTCAACAGAGGTCACATCTAGAGCTCAGGGTCAACAGAGGTCACATCTAGAGCTCAGGGTCAACAGCGGTCACATCTAGAGCTCAGGGTCAACAGCGGTCACATCTAGAGCTCAGGGTCAACAGAGGTCACGTCTCAAGCTCAGGGTCAACAGATGTCACGTCTCGAGCTCAGGGTCAACAGAGGTCACGAGGAGGAAACGTACCGATGCCGGGAAACAGATCGCTGATCAGGCTCAGGAACAGAGGCTCGTCCTCATCCACCTGCAGAGACAGGGGTCACCCGGTGACCTGGTGACCTGGTGACCTGGTGACCTGGACCCTGTCTCCAGCTAACCCACCAGCTTGGAGAGGTTCATGTCCCTCAGGACCCTCATGACCACCGTCAGCTCCGGTGCTGACGGGTCGGACCTCTTCACGGCGCCCAGCGTCCTCAACACAGACAAGATGTTCCTCAGCCCGAAGTCATAGTGGACCTGAGGAGACGTATGGCGAGGGGAGAAGGTCAAAGGTCAATTAACATGACGAGGGTTGAAGGAGAAGGTCAAAGGTGAAGGTCGTGGTCCAGACCTGCTTGGAGAGCTGCTCCTCACACAGCTTGTACAGGGTGTAGAACTTCCTGCTGAGGACCTGGTTGTCTCTGAAGCCGGCGCTGGCCAGCTTGACCCTCATGATGATGGCCCGGTCCGGCACCATCATGGCCACCGTGCGGAACTGAATCTTCAGGTTCTCGGGAAGCTCCTGACGACCGGCGTAACCAGGGTTCTGGAGGACAAGAAGGTACCGTCAAGGTGCTGACCTCTGTGGTCCCTTCAGTTCTTTACCTCGACGTTCTTCTGAGGGAGATCGCTTCCCTACTCTGGTTCTGAAGTGGTCCAGTTCTAGAGCATGGACTGGTCATAAGATAGGTCACCTCTAGAACCCTGGTGAAGTCAGTCCTCTGGTTCTCTAGTAGTTCTCCTCTAGAACCCTGGTGAAGTCAGTCCTCTGGTTCTCTAGTAGTTCTCCTCTAGAACCCTGGTGAAGGGTCCGTCAGTCCTCTGGTTCTGGTTCTCTAGTAGTTCTCCTCTAGAACCCTGGTGAAGGGTCCGTCAGTCCTCTGGTTCTGGTTCTCTAGCTGTGGACCTGAGGGGGTCGGTTGTCATGGTTACCATGGTGATGAAGATGCCGAACTCCGGGTCCATGTCCACCACGTCTCCGTCGGTGAAGACGAACTGGGTCTTCTTGTTCCTCTTGCACTGCAGCACCACGTAGATCTGCTGGGCCGCCACGGACAGAACCGGCAGCTCGATGCGGTTGAACTCGTCAAAACAACCCCAGGACCCGGACTGGGCCAGACCTGCAGAACCACAACAACAACAACAACCAGATGACACGTTGACAGACTGGACATGACCCAGTGGACCGCCTGGGGTTCATCTGGGACATGTGGCGGTTCTGATGTGTGTTGGGCCAGAACTCACACACACACACACACACACACAGAGAGACACACACACACACACACAGAGAGACACTCACACTCACACACTCACACAGAGAGACACACACACACACACACACAGAGACACACACACACACACAGAGACACAGACACACACACACACAGACACACACACACACACACAGAGACACACACACACACACACACACAGAGACACAGACACACACACACACAGACACAGACACACACACAGACACACACACACACACACCTTTGTAGATGCGTCCCAGTCCTCTGTAGTCCATCTGGTCCGAACAGTTGAAGACCACCACGTACTTCCCCAGACAGCGGCCCATGTCTTTAGTGGTCTCAGTCTTACCTGAACACACACACACACACACACACACTTAGCCTCCGTGGAGACTCCACAGAGGAAGTCACCTGGCCTCGTGTACCTGTCCCTGCCGGCCCGGCTGGAGCTCCGCCCATACTCATGCCCAGAGCCTGGGACAGCGTGATGTAGCACCTGGACAGACAGGAGAGTTAGCGGTCCGGTGGCGGCGGGTCGGCGGCGCCGCGGGTCACCTGTCGGTCAGCGGCGTGATGACCAGCCGGTCCGTGCAGCCCAGGTACTCGTTGCAGTAGCTGAACTCCACGTCGGTGATCTGGATCACGCAGCGGTCCGCCTCCTCCAGGAAGTAGAACCGGGACTGTTTCTGCCACTCGAAGTCTGACGCAGACCTCACGTTCAGACGCACCTGGAGCAGGTAACAGACATAACAACAACAACAACAACAACGACCACAACGGAGGTCGACCGTCTCCCACCAGCTCGTCGAAGATGTCCCTCTGGTGGACGTGGATGGTGATGAGCGTCTCGTACTGCGTCCGCTCGGTCCGGCTCAGCTCCTCGGTCGTCCGGTCGATCAGCTCGTTGAGGAGGTCCAGGAACTTCTGATTGGTCGTCTGCATGATCTGTCGGCCAATCAGATTGTGGCAGTGAGGGGCGGGGCGGTAAAAGATGCAGCTGTCGTCCAGATGTGAGCACCTTCTTGTCGGACTTGCTGAGAACCAGCGCCTGCTCCGCGTCTCTGGTCCAGACCATCTGGAGGCCCAGCAGGCCCACCTGGGCCGGGAACGCCGCCTGGAACTCCAGGAGCTGCAGGCCGGGCTCGCCGATGGCCAGGTGAGCCTGGCGGATGATGGCGTGGAGGGTCTGCCTCACGCCTGCTAGCAGCTGTCCTAACCACGCCTCCACGTTGCCCTGGTGGTCAGGGGAGAGAATGCAGCTCTAACACATGAAACATAGACTTCTATACAACCAGAGGAACCCCCTGGTGGTCAGGGGAGAGAATGCAGCTTTAACACATGAAACATAGACTTCTATACAACCAGAGGAACCCCCTGGTGGTCAGGAGAGAGAATGCAGCTCTAACACATGAAGCAGAGACTTCTATACAAGAAGAATATACATATTTGTATATCTCATATAAAGAAAACATTGAGTCTTCTTGCAGGCTCTCTGGGTCACGAGGGGCCTCTGCATTGCTGTCAGGCCAGGTTCAGGTCAAGGTCAGGTCAGGGTCAGGTCAAGGTCAGGTCAAGGTCAGGTCAAGGTCAGGGTCAGGTCAAGGTCAGGTCAGGGTCTGGTCAAGGTCAGGTCAGGGTCAGGCGGTGTGTACCTGGGCCAGGACGGGCTGGCTCAGCTCCACGGTCTCTCCCTCCTGCGACTGGAAGCTGGTGATCTGGTCGTGGAGCTTCTCGTTGAACACCACTCGGTTCAGGTTGTCAAACAGGCTGAGCAGGTGAGCCTGAGGCACAGAGAGCCGGACCTCAACAAGACCTCCACGCCGCCAGCGACGGACCGGGCTCACCTGAGGGCTCACCTGGATGGTGTGGGGGTCCGAGGCCTGGCCCAAGACCTCCAGCAGCGCCGGGTCGGACACGAAGAAGAACCGAGGGAACACCAAACGCTTCTGCTCCAGGTAGCCCGACAGAGACTTCTGACACAGCTCCAACTGCTCCAACAGGTGGGGGAGCAGCTGGAGGAGGAGGAGCAGGGAGAGCAGGAGGAGCAGGGGGAGGAGGAGGAGCAGGGAGAGGAGGAGGAGGGGGAAGGGGAGCAGGAGGAGGGGGAGGAGGAGGAGGGGAAGGGAGCAGGGGAGGAGGAGGAGGAGCAGGAGGGAAGGGGAGCAGGGGAGGAGGAGGAGGGGAAGGGAGGAGGAGGAGGGGAGGAGGAGGAGGGGGAAGGGGAGCAGGGGAAGGGGAGAGGGGGAGGAGGGAGGGAAGGAGGAGGAGGGAGGAGGAGGAGGGGAGCAGGGGAAGGAGCAGGGGAGGAGGAGGAGGAGTAGGAGGGGAGGGGAAGGGAGCAGGGGAGGAGGAGGAGGGGAAGGGAGGAGGAGGAGGAGGAGCAGGAGAGCAGGAGGAGCAGGGGAGGAGGGAGGAGGAGCAGGAGAGGAGGAGGGAGGGGGAGGAGGGGGAGGGAGGAGGAGGAGGAGGAGGGAGGGAGGGGAAGGGAGCAGGGGAGGAGGAGGAGTAGGGAGGGAAGGGAGCAGGGGAAGGGAGCAGGGGAGGAGGAGTAGGAGGGGAAGGAGCAGGGGAGGAGGAGGAGGAGGGGAGCAGGAGGAGGAGGGGGACGAGGAGTAGGAGGAGTAGGAAGGGGAAGGAGGAGGAGGAGGAGGAGGAGGGGGAAGGGGAGCAGGAGGAGGAGGAGGAGGAGGAGGGGGAAGGGGAGCAGGAGGAGGAGGAGGAGGAGGAGGAGGAGGGAGGGGGGAGATGGGAGGAGGAGGAGGAGGAGGAGGAGAGGAGGAGGAGGGAGGGGGAGGAGGAGGGGGAGGGAGGAGGAGGAGGAGGAGAAGGAGGGGAGGAGGAGGAGGAGGAGGAGGAGGAGAGGAGGAGAAGGAGGGGAGGAGGAGGAGGAGGAGGAGGAGGAGGAGGAGGAGGAGGAGGAGGAGGAGGAGGGGAAGGGAGCAGGAGGGAGGAGGAGGAGGAGGAGGAGGAGGAGGAGGAGGAGGGGAGGAGGAGGAGGAGGGAGGAGGAGGGAAGGGAGGAGGAGGAGGAGGAGGAGGAGGAGGAGGAGGAGAGGAGCAGGAGGAGGAGGAGGGAGGAGGAGGAGGAGGAGCAGGAGGAGGAGGAGGAGGAGGAGGAGGGAGGGGAGGAGGAGGAGGGAGAGGAGGAGGAGGAGGAGGAGGAGGAAGAGGGGAGCGGAGGAGGAGGAGGAAGAGAGGAGGAGGAGGAGGAGGAGGAGGAGGGGAGGAGGAGGGGAAGGGAGCAGGGGAGGGAGGAGGAGGAGGGGAAGGGGAGGGGGAAGGGGAGCAGGAGGAGGAGGAGGAGGGGAGGAGGAGGAGGAGAGGAGGAGTAGGAGGGGAAGGGAGCAGGGGAGGAGGAGAGGGAGGAGGAAGGGGAGCAGGAGGAGGAGAGGAGGAGGAGGAGTAGGAGGGGGAAGGGGAGCAGGGGGAGGAGGAGGAGGAGGAGGAGGAGGGGGAGCAGGAGGAGGAGGGGGAGGAGGAGCAGGGTGAGGGGGAGGACAAGGAGTAGGAGGGGGAGATGAAGAAGGGGAAGAAGGAGATGGAAAAGAAGAACAAGGTGAAAAGGATGAAGAGGAAGAAGAGGAAGAAGAAGATGGACAAGAAGAAGAAGCTGATGAAGAACGCCCCCAGCAGCAGCCGCTGCGCCTCGTTGCTCATGGGCTCGGGCAGCACCTGGCTGAGCGCCTCGTCGCCCACGCAGCAGCGCAGCACGTTGGGCTCGTCGTGCGCTCGCTGCATGATGCGCTGCCACGCCTTGTCGATGCTCTGGAAGCGTTTGGCCTCCTGGTGGTCAGAGCGAGGCGTTACACTCGGTCCACGCGGCGGCGCGGCGGCGGCGGCGGCGGCGGCGCACCTGAGGCAGCTGCTTGGCGATGTCTCCGCCCACAAACACGGCCTCCAGGTAGATCCACAGGTTCTGCACCGACAGCCACTTCTCCACCAGCTCGGAGGCGTTGGACAGCTTCTGGACCCACAGCTGGATGAGGAGCCTGAAGGGGGCGTTGTACCTGAGGGGGAGGAGCCTCATCATGATCAAAGCCCTCTTGGTTTGTCAGCAGCTGTACATTACTTCCCACCACACTTGTTGCCTTCTAGTCATGCTTCCTATGCCTTCCTTCTTTCCTTCCTCGTCCTTTGTTCCATTCCTTCTTTCCTCCTCACAGTCCCCCTACCTCCCTGTCCTCCCCTCCTTTCCTCAGCCCTCGTCTCCTCACCTGTTGCTCAGCAGAGAGGTCAGCACCATCAGACTGTCCTCCATCATGGAGATCTTCTCGGCCGTGTCGGCTCCTCTCAGCAGCAGTTCCCCTCGCGCCCTGAAGGAGGCGAAGGCGAGCGTCTGTCCACTCCACTCGTCCACTACGTCCTTCAGCTTGGCCTCGATGTCTCTCTCCTTCAGCGCGCTGATACACACATCCTGGTGCAGGCAACACAACGTTCTGCCACATATATCTATATTATATAGATCTATATTTTATATATACCTATATTATATATATATATCTATATTATATATATATTATATATATATATATCTATATTATATCTATATTATATATATCTATATTATATATATATCTATATTATATATATCTATATTATATGTTTCTATATTATATCTATATTATATATATCTATATTATATGTATCTCTAAAGATAGACAGAGGACAAGGAGGAAGGAGTCACAGAGGAAAGGAGGCGAGCACCTCGATGTCCTCCTTGTGTCGGAGCAGCGGCGCCTCCAAGACGCTCCTGAGGGAGAAACTCTCCTCCTCCACCTGGAAGCGGTGAGCCGTCAGCTGGCTGAGGCGGCTCCAGTGCCGGGGCAGCATGACCTGCAGGAAGTGGACCGCACCGCGTCAGCACGGCGCCGCCGTCGGACGCTCGCCGTCGGTACCTTGTCGGCCATCATGCCCAGCAGGGGGCAGGTCTCCGTGAAGTCATCGATGGTCTTCTTCAGGTCCCGGAAGGCCTGCCACTCCTTCAGCGCCTTGGGCAGCTTCCGGATCCTGAAAGAGAGAAGCCGGCGATGGACCACCGGCGTCAACCAGAACCGCCCCCGCCCGGGTCGAGTCGGACCTGCTCTGGAAGTCCTGCAGCTCGCCGTTGATCCTCTCGAGGTCGAGGTCGGCCCACAGGACGTCGTCGTAGCCGGCCACGCGCTCGATGACGGCGTTGTAGAGCGAGTAGAGCTTCTCCGTCAGAGAGAGATCCCTCCGGATCCTCTGCAGCTCCGGGTACTCTGGGGAGGAGAGGGGGGAGGTGGTGAGGAGAGGAGGAGAGGAGGCGGTGGGGAGGGGAGGAGAGGAGGAGGAGAGGAGAGGAGGAGGAGGAGAGGAGGAGAGGAGGCGATGGGGAGGGGAGGAGAGGAGAGGAGGAGAGGAGGAGGAGGAGAGGAGGAGAGGAGGCGGTGGGGAGGGGAGGAGAGGAGGCAGTGGAGAGGGGAGGAGAGGAGGGGAGGAGAGGAGAGGAGGAGGAGAGGAGAGGATGAGGAGGCGGTGGGGAGGGAAGGAGAGAAGGAGGAGAGGAGAGGAGAGGAGGAGAGGATGAGGAGGAGAGGAGGAGAGGAGGCGGTGGGGAGGGGAGGAGAGGAGGCAGTGGAGAGGGGAGGAGAGGAGGGGAGGAGAGGAGAGGAGAGGAGGAGAGGATGAGGAGGAGAGGAGGCGGTGGGGAGGGGAGGAGAGGAGGAGGAGAGGAGAGGAGGGAAGGAGGAGAGGAGGCGATGGGGAGGGGAGGAGAGGAGAGGAGGGAAGGAGGAGAGGAGGCGGTGGGGAGGGGAGGAGAGGAGGAGGAGGAGAGGAGGAGGAGAGGAGGAGGATGAGGAGGGGAGGAGAGGAGGCGGGGGGGAGGGGAGGAGAGGAGGAGGAGAGGAGGAGGGAAGGAGGAGAGGAGGCGATGGGGAGGGGAGGAGAGGAGAGGAGGGAAGGAGGAGGCGGTGGGGAGGGAGGGGAGGAGGAGGGGAGAGGAGGAGAGGATGAGGAGGAGAGGATGAGGAGGCGGTGGGGAGGGAAGGAGAGGAGGAGAGGAGGGAAGGAGGAGAGGAAAGGAGGGAAGGAGGAGAGGAGGAGAGGAGGGAAGGAGGAGAGGAGGAGAGGAAAGGAGGCGGTGGTGAGGGTAGGAGAGGAGGAGGGAAGGAGGAGAGGAGAGGAGGGGAGGAGAGGATGAGGAGGCGGTGGGGAGGGAAGGAGAGGAGGAGAGGAGGGAAAGAGGGAAGGAGGAGAGGAGGAGAGGAGGAGAGGAAAGGAGGCGGTGGTGAGGGTAGGAGAGGAGGAGGGAAGGAGGAGAGGAGGGAGGAGGGAGGAGAGGAGGAGGAGAGGAGGAGGAGGAGAGGAGGGGAGGAGGAGGAGAGGAGGGAGGAGAGGGAGGAGGAGGGAGGAGAGAGGAGAGGAGGAAGGAGAGGAGGCGGAGGGAGGGGAGGAGAGGAGAGGAGGGGAGGAGAGGATGAGGAGGCGGTGGGGAGGGAAGGAGAGGAGGAGAGGAGGGAAGGAGGAGAGGAGGAGAGGAAAGGAGGCGGTGGTGAGGGTAGGAGAGGAGGAGGGAAGGAGGAGGGGAGGGGAGGAGAGGGAAGGAGAGGAGGAGAGGAGGGAAAGAGGGAAGGAGGAGAGGAAAGGAGGGAAGGAGGAGAGGAGGAGAGGAAAGGAGGCGGTGGTGAGGGTAGGAGAGGAGGAGGGAAGGAGGAGAGGAGGAGAGGATGAGGAGAGGAGAGGAGGGAAGGAGGAGAGGAGAGGAGGCGGTGGGGAGGGAAGGAGAGGAGGAGAGGAGGGAAGGAGGAGAGGATGGAAGGAGGAGAGGAGGAGGGAAGGAGGAGAGGAGGAGGGAAGGAGGAGAGGAGAGGAGGCGGTGGGGGCGTACCGTGGACAGCCAGTCCGAACAGCTGCTCTCCTCCGGAGCACGAGGTGTATTTCCTCCACAGCTGGTCCAACTCCGCCTGGAAGCTCTGCAGCCGCTCGCTGGCTTCAGCCGGAGCCACGCCCTCCACGCCCGGACCCCTGAGGACCGGCAGGGAGGAACCCCCGATCAGTACCCGATCTCGGTCCTTCCTGGTCTGCCCCTGGTCCGCCCCTGGTCTCCCCTGGTCGCCCCTGGTCCGCCTGGTCTGGTCCCCTGGTCTGCCCCTGGTCTGCCCTTCTGGTCTGCCCTGGTCCGTCCCCTGGTCCGTCCCCTGGTCCGTCCTCTGGTCCGTCCTCTGGTCCGTCCTCTGGTCCGTCCCCTGGTCCGTCCTCTGGTCCGTCCCCTGGTCCGTCCTCTGGTCCCCTGGTCTGCCTCTGGTCGCCTGGTCCGTCCCTGGTCCGCCCTGGTCTGCCCCTGGTCTGCCCCTGGTCTGCCCCTGGTCGTCCCTGGCCCTGCCTGGTTCGCCCCTCTGGTCTGCCCTCGTCTGCCCCTGGTCTGCCCCTGGTCGCCTCTGGTCCGCCTCCTGGTCTGCCCCTGGTCGCCCTCTGGTCCGCCCTCTGGTTCGCCCCTGGTCTGCCTCTGGTCTGTCCTCTGGTTCGTCCCTGGTCTGCCCCTGGTCTGCCTCTGGTCTGTCCTCTGGTCAAGTCGCCTGGTCCGTCCCCTGGTCCGTCCCCTGGTCCGTCCTCTGGTCCGTCCCCTGGTCCGTCCCCTGGTCCGTCCTCTGGTCCGTCCTCTGGTCCGTCCCCTGGTCCGTCCCCTGGTCCGTCCTCTGGTCCGTCCTCTGGTCCGTCCCCTGGTCCGTCCTCTGGTCTGGCCCTCTGGTCCGTCCCCTGGTCCGTCCCCTGTTCCGTCCTCTGGTCCGTCCTCTGGTCCGTCCCCTGGTCCGTCCTCTGGTCCGTCCTCTGGTCCGTCCTCTGGTCCCCTGGCCCCCTGACCTTTGGTTGTAGTCGGAGCAGAAGCTCTGGACTTGGCTCTGGAAGCTCTGCACCGCAGACAGCAGGTCGGCCTTCATGCGGGCCTGGACCCTCACCAGAGTGTTCTGGTTCTGCACCACCTGAAACCACAACACACCTGGATCCACATCAGCTGTCAAAGGGCTCGCTAGTCTCAGGGGGTTCCAGTCTCAAGGGGTTCCGGTCTCAGGGGGTCTCAGGGGGTTCCGGTCTCAGTGGGTTCCGGTCTCAGGGGGTTCCGGTCTCAGGGGGTTCCGGTCTCAGGGGTCTCACCAGGGCCCTGAGGCCGGTCCAGGCGTAGGTCAGGCCGTCCACGCGCTCCGCGGCTCCGCCCCCGAACAGCAGCTGGTGCTTGTTGAGCAGAGTGAAGGACTCCTCCACCGGCCCGATGGCGGCCTCCAGGCCAAGCTCCGCCTCCCGCACCTCATGAGGTGAGAGGGTCATCATTCATCATTCAGAGATGCAGAGATACAGTGATGCAGAGAAGCAGAGAAGCAGAGAAGCAGAGAAGCAGAGAAACAGAGAAGCAGAGAAACAGAGAAGCAGAGAAGCAGAGAAACAGAGAAGCAGAGAAGCAGAGAAGCAGAGAAGCAGAGAAGCAGAGAAACAGAGAAGCAGAGAAACAGAGAAGCAGAGAAGCAGAGAAACAGAGAAGCAGAGAAGCAGAGAAGCAGAGAAACAGAGATGCAGAGATACAGTGATGTAGAGAAGCAGAGATGCAGAGATACAGAGATGCAGAGATACAGTGATGCAGAGAAGCAGAGATGCAGAGATACAGAGAAGCAGAGATGCAGAGATACAGAGATGCAGAGATACAGTGATGTAGAGAAGCAGAGATCTAGAGAAGCAGAGATGCAGAGATACAGTGATGCAGAGAAGCAGAGATGCAGATACAGTGATGCAGAGAAGCAGAGATGCAGAGATACAGAGAAGCAGAGATGCAGAGATACAGTGATGTAGAGAAGCAGAGATGCAGAGATACAGTGATGCAGAGAAGCAGAGATGCAGAGATACAGTGATGCAGAGAAGCAGAGATGCAGATACAGTGATGCAGAGAAGCAGAGATACAGAGAGGAGGACTCCTCCTGTATCTCTGCTTCTCTCTCTTTAGAGGAAACACCAGAACCATAAAGACTCAACTCAGAACTCTAAAAGATTATGAACAGGAACTAATCCTGAATGAATGAGTGAGTACATGAATGAATGAGTCCATGAATGAATGAGTACATGAATGAATGAGTCCATGAATGAGTGAGTACATGAATGAATGAGTCCATGAATGAGTGAGTCCATGAATGAATGAGTCCATGAATGAATGAGTACATGAATGAGTGAGTACATGAATGAATGAGTCCATGAATGAGTGAGTACATGAATGAATGAGTACATGAATGAGTGAGTACATGAATGAATGAGTACATGAATGAGTGAGTACATGAATGAGTGAGTACATGAATGAATGAGTCCATGAATGAGTGAGTACATGAATGAATGAGTCCATGAATGAGTGAGTACATGAATGAATGAGTACATGAATGAGTGAGTACATGAATGAGTGAGTCCATGAATGAGTGAGTACATGAATGAGTACATGAATGAGTGAGTACATGAATGAGTGAGTCCATGAATGAGTGAGTACATGAATGAGTGAGTACATGAATGAGTGAGTACATGAATGAGTGAGTACATGAATGAATGAGTGAGTACATGAATGAGTGAGTACATGAATGAGTGATTAAATGAATGAGTGAGTACATGAATGAGTACATGAATGAGTGAGTACATGAATGAGTGAGTCCATGAATGAGTGATTAAATGAATGAGTGAGTACATGAATGAGTACATGAATGAGTGAGTACATGAATGAGTGAGTACATGAATGAATGAGTACATGAATGAGTGAGTACATGAATGAGTGAGTACATGAATGAGTACATGAATGAGTGAGTACATGAATGAGTGATTAAATGAATGAGTGAGTACATGAATGAGTACATGAATGAGTGAGTACATGAATGAGTGAGTACATGAATGAGTACATGAATGAGTGAGTACATGAATGAGTGATTAAATGAATGAGTGAGTACATGAATGAGTACATGAATGAGTGAGTACATGAATGAATGATTAAATGAATGAGTGATTAAATGAATGAGTAGATGAATGAATGTTTTACGGACCAAATGAATGGATGAATAGAAAAGAGAAAGACTAAATGAATAATTATTATAATGAGGTCCCTTGAATCTGAAATGAATGAGTGACGGCTGACAGCCAATCAGACGGCAGCGGACCTCTCTCAGCGCGGCCATGGCCTCTCTCACGTCCTCCAGGTCTGTGATTGGCCGCTGCAGGCGCTTCGTCAGCGCGTCCACGAAGCAGAACACGGCGTCCGTGTCGGTGGACGCGCGGCGGTGGAGCGCGGCGCCGAAGGCTCGTTTCCACAGGCGACATTCCTGAGCGAGCGCCAGCTGCAGCCGGTCGGTGTCGAAGACGACCGGCCCCACGGCGCAACACGCCGGCAGCTCCGAGATCTGCACCTCCAGCTTCTGCAGGGGGCCGCAAAGCATCGTGGGTAAACTGAGCTGTCGATGACAAGGTCCTGCGGACGGGTAAGTGATGGCAGAGCGGCGAGGACCAGTGAAGGAATATGCACATATTATTAAACAGGAAGTGATGGACAGGAAGTGGTGGAAAGGAAGTGTTCATGTGATGGACAGGAAGCGATGATGTGATGGACAGGAAGTGATGAAAAGGAAGTGTTCATGTGATGGACAGGAAGTGATGATGTGATGGACAGGAAGTGGTGGAAAGGAAGTGTTCATGTGATGGACAGGAAGTGATGATGTGATGGACAGGAAGTGATGCAAAGGAAGTGTTCATGTGATGGACAGGAAGTGATGATGTGATGGACAGGAAGTGGTGATCTGATGGACAGGAAGTGTTGAAGTGATGGACAGGAAGTGATGATGTGATGGACAGGAAGTGATGGACTCACAGAGTAGAAGGAGATCTGAGAGCTGAACTCCGTCAACGAAGGGTCGGACTGCAGGAAGGCCTGCACCTGCTCCTCTGGGTCCTAAACACACCTGACTGTTAGTCCAGTTCATCAACAACAACAACAACAACAACGCACACTGACCTGGTTCCACAGAGCAGAGAAGTGACTGAGTTCGTTCAGCGTGTCGGCAGCCTGAGTTCTCAGAGACGACACGATGGAGCTGAGCTGGATCACCAACCTGCTCCAACAACAGGCAGCTTTAGAGGTCACTCAGTCACCACTAGAGGTCACTGAGGTTCATCTGATGCAGACCAGGTCTCCCTGAGCTCAGTCTTAGTATCTGACCTTCAGCCTTAGTATCTGACCTTCAACCTCTTAGTATCTGACCTTCAACCTCTTAGTAGCTGACCTTCAACCTCTTAGTAGCTGACCTTCAACCTCTTAGTATCTGACCTTCAGCCTTAGTATCTGACCTTCAACCTCTTAGTATCTGACCTTCAACCTCTTAGTATCTGACCTTCAACCTCTTAGTAGCTGACCTTCAACCTCTTAGTATCTGACCTTCAGCCTTAGTATCTGACCTTCAACCTCTTAGTAGCTGACCTTCAACCTCTTAGTATCTGACCTTCAGCCTTAGTATCTGACCTTCAACCTCTTAGTATCTGACCTTCAACCTCTTAGTATCTGACCTTCAACCTCTTAGTAGCTGACCTTCAACCTCTTAGTAGCTGACCTTCAACCTCTTAGTATCTGACCTTCAACCTCTTAGTATCTGACCTTCAACCTCTTAGTATCTGACCTTCAGCCTTAGTATCTGACCTTCAACCTCTTAGTAGCTGACCTTCAACCTCTTAGTATCTGACCTTCAACCTCTTAGTAGCTGACCTTCAACCTCTTAGTATCTGACCTTCAACCTCTTAGTATCTGACCTTCAACCTCTTAGTAGCTGACCTTCAACCTCTTAGTAGCTGACCTTCAACCTCTTAGTATCTGACCTTCAACCTCTTAGTATCTGACCTTCAACCTCTTAGTATCTGACCTTCAACCTCTTAGTATCTGACATTCAACCTCTTAGTATCTGACCTTCAACCTCTTAGTATCTGACCTTCAACCTCTTAGTATCTGACCTTCAGCCTTAGTATCTGACCTTCAACCTCTTAGTATCTGACCTTCAACCTCTTAGTAGCTGACCTTCAACCTCTTAGTATCTGACCTTCAACCTCTTAGTATCTGACCTTCAACCTCTTAGTATCTGACCTTCAACCTCTTAGTAGCTGACCTTCAACCTCTTAGTATCTGACCTTCAACCTCTTAGTATCTGACCTTCAACCTCTTAGTAGCTGACCTTCAACCTCTTAGTATCTGACCTTCAGCTTCTTAGTATCTGACCTTCAGCCTCTTAGTATCTGACATACGGCTTCGGTAATATTTCTGTAAAAGATCGGAGACAGGTGAGGCTCAGAGACAGAAGAGGCTCAGAGACAGGTGAGGGTCAGAGACAGGTGAGGCTCAGAGACAGGTGAGGGTCAGAGACAGAAGAGGCTCAGAGACAGAAGAGGCTCAGAGACAGGTGAGGGTCAGAGACAGGTGAGGCTCAGAGACAGGTGAGGCTCAGAGACAGAAGAGGCTCAGAGACAGGTGAGGGTCAGAGACAGGTGAGGCTCAGAGACAGGTGAGGCTCAGAGACAGGTGAGGGTCAGAGACAGGTGAGGCTCAGAGACAGAAGAGGCTCAGAGACAGGTGAGGGTCAGAGACAGGTGAGGCTCAGAGACAGGTGAGGGTCAGAGACAGGTGAGGGTCAGAGACAGAAGAGGCTCAGAGACAGGTGAGGGTCAGAGACAGGTGAGGCTCAGAGACAGGTGAGGCTCAGAGACAGGTGAGGGTCAGAGACAGGTGAGGCTCAGAGACAGAAGAGGCTCAGAGACAGGTGAGGCTCAGAGACAGAAGAGGCTCAGAGACAGGTGAGACTGCACTGACTTGGAGACGTCTCTGTGCTCAGCCAGCTGCCGGTCGAGAGGCCTCAGCACCGGCGGCTTCACCGGGACGTCGTCTCCTGAATCCCGAACCGCAGCCTGCTCCACCTGGCAGACAGAAGAACAGCTGGCCTGTGATTGGCTGTCTGAGAACAGCTGGCCTGTGATTGGCTGTCTGAGAACAGCTGGCCTGTGATTGGCTGTCTGAGAACAGCTGGCCTGTGATTGGCTGTGAACAGCTGGTCTGTTTACCTGCTGCTGCTTGTACTGCAGGTGAGAGAAAGTCCACAGAGGGACGTCTTTAGTCACCGACAACACCACGCCCACCAGCTTGTTCACGGTACTCTGAAACACACACACACACACACACACACACTAATGCTGTATATCGTTGAAAGTATCAACGTTATCAGTTATATCCTACATATTTATACATATATATATATGTATAAATATATATAAATATTATATGTAAAATTATTTGTACATATATAAATGTATATATATATACACATATATATAAATATTTATACATATATATATATACACACATATATACATATATATATATACATACATATATATATATATGGACTTCGTGTTGCTCTCTCTCTGCAGCTTTGCCCTCTAGATCTGAAGACTAGCGCCATACACACCCATTATAAACTCTGAACCAGGCCGGAGATCTTCTGGAACCCAAACACAGATTCCATGGAAACTGAGCTCGCTATGAAAAAATTTCACACCTGCACGTCTTCTAGACTCACACCTGCATGTCTTCTAGACTCACACCTGCACGTCTTCTAGACTCACACCTGCACGTCTTCTAGACTCACACCTGCACGTCTTCTAGACTCACACCTGCACGTCTTCTAGACTCACACCTGCACGTCTTCTAGACTCACACCTGCACGTCTTCTAGACTCACACCTGCACGTCTTCTAGACTCACACCTGCACGTCTTCTAGACTCACACCTGCACGTCTTCTAGACTCACACCTGCACGTCTTCTAGACTCACACCTGCACGTCTTCTAGACTCACACCTGCACGTCTTCTAGACTCACACCTGCATGTCTTCTAGACTCACACCTGCACGTCTTCTAGACTCAATTCAATTCAATTCAGTTTATTTGTATAGCCCAATTTCACAAATTACAAATTTGTCTCGGAGTGCTTTACAATCTGTACACATAGACATCCCTGCCCCAAAACCTCATATCGGACCAGGAAAAACTCCCAAATAACCCTTCAGGGGGAAAAAAGGGAAGAAACCTGGAGGAGAGCAACAGAGGAGGATCCCTCTCCAGGATGGACAGATGCAATAGATGTAACACCTGCATGTCTTCTAGACTCACACCTGCACGTCTTCTAGACTCACACCTGCACGTCTTCTAGACTCACACCTGCACGTCTTCTAGACTCACACCTGCATGTCTTCTAGACTCGGCCTCAGGACGATGTTGGGGATGGAGAGCTCGATGGAGGCTCTCAAGAGAGGAGGAGGAGGAGGAGGAGGAGGAGGAGCTGAGGACGGCTGGTGTTTGAGGACGAGGAGTCTCCTCCTCAGGGCGTTAAGAGAGGATCTGGTGGCTGGAAGGACCAAAGAATTACATGAAGGGAGGGAGGAAGGAGACATGGAGGGATGGAGACATGGGAGGAAGGAGACATGAAGGGAAGGAGACATGAAGGGAAGGAGACATGGGAGGGAGGAGACATGGGAGGAAGGAGACATGAAGGGAAGGAGACATGAAGGGAAGGAGACATGGGAGGGAGGAGACATGAAGGGATGGAGACATGGGAGGGAGGAGACATGGGAGGAAGGAGACATGAAGGGAAGGAGACATGAAGGGTAGGAGACATGAAGGGAAGGAGATATGAAGGGAAGGAGACATGGGAGGGAGGAGACATGAAGGGAAGGAGACATGAAGGGAAGGAGACATGAAGGGAAGGAGATATGAAGGGAAGGAGACATGGGAGGGAGGAGACATGGGAGGGAGGAGACATGAAGGGAAGGAGACATGAAGGGAAGGAGACATGAAGGGAAGGAGACATGGGAGGAAGGAGACATGAAGGGAAGGAGATATGAAGGGAAGGAGACATGGGAGGAAGGAGACATGAAGGGAAGGAGACATGAAGGGAAGGAGACATGGGAGGGAGGAGACATGGGAGGGAGGAGACATGAAGGGAAGGAGACATGAAGGGAAGGAGATATGAAGGGAAGGAGACATGGGAGGAAGGAGACATGAAGGGAAGGAGACATGAAGGGGAGGAGCCACGGGGCTGACCTTTGACCAGGGCCTCCGTGTTGCGGTGACACAGTTGACCAATCAGGTTGTAGAAGAGACACGGAGGACAAGACTGACAACGAGTCTTCTGCCTGGAGTCTGGATGGAGACACAGGAAGGAGCCCTGAGGAGAGGAGGCAAGGAGGGTAGACAAGGAGGCAAGGAGAGGAGGCAAGGAGGGGAGGAGGGGAGACAAGGAGAGGAGGCAAGGAGGGGAGGAGCGAGGAGACAAGGAGAGGATTGATTGATTGATATATTTATTTGTCGTTTGCCAGAGTACAGGTACAAAAGCATCGAAATTACAAGAAAGGGTGGATGAAAGATTACAGCATAACATGAGGGAAGAAGGCGAGAAAAAACACCAACGCCCCGACTATGCCCCGACAAGGAGGCAAGGAGAGGAGACAAGGAGAGGAGACAAGGAGGGGAGGAGGGGAGACAAGGAGAGGAGGCAAGGAGGGGAGGAGAGAGGAGACAAGGAGAGGAGACAAGGAGGCAAGGAGAGGAGGAGAGAGGAGACAAGGGGGGAGCAATTTTAAGTTTGTGTGTGTGTGTGTGTATGTGTGTTTATGTGTGTGTGTGTGTGTATGTGTGTGTATGTGTGTGTATGTGTGTGTGTGTGTGTGTGTATGTGTGTGTATGTGTGTGTATGTGTGTGTCTGTGTGTGTGTGTGTGTGTGTGTGTGTGTGTGTGTGTGTTACCTCCAGGTTAACAGTCTCTGTCGTCTTCATCTTCCTCTTCAGCTCCTCAATCAACTCAAACACATACTTCTCTACCTGCTGACTCTGCCTGTGCACACACACACACACACACACACACAGACACACACACACACACAGACACACACACACACACACAGACACACACACACACAGACACACACACACACACACACAGACACACACACACACACACACACAGACACACACACACAGACACACACACACACACACACACACACACACACACACAGACACACACACACACACACACACACAGACACACACACACAGACACACACACACACACACACACAGACACACACACACACACACACACACACACACAGACACACAGACACACACACAGACACACACACACACACACACACACACACACAGACACACACACACACACACACACACAGACACACACACACACACACACACACACACACACAGACACACACACACACACACACACACACACACACAGACACACACACACACACACAGACACACACACACACACACACACACACACACACAGACACACACACACAGACACACACACAGACACACACAGATATACACACACACACACACACACAGACACACACACACACACACACACACACACACACACACACACACACACACACACACACACACACACACACACACACACACACACACACACACACACACACACACACACATACACACACAGACATACACACACACACACACAGACACACACACACACACACACACACACACACACACACACACACACACACACACACACACACACACACACAGACACACACACACACAGACACACACACACACACACACACACACACACACACACACACACACACACACACACACACACACACACACACACACACACACAGACACACACACACACAGACACACACACACACACACACACACAGACACACACAGACACACACAGACACAGACACACACACACACAGACATACACACACACACACACACACACACACACAGACACACACCTCGTTTAAAACTCAAATCATGACATCAGAGACTTCCGCTTCATTCCACGTGTTCTCCTCCTTCTTTCTCCAACCCTGGAGCCTACATTACCCACAATGCACCTCCCGGCCTCACCAGCTCAGAGCGGCGGCGGCGGCCGGCACGGCGCCGTGGGCCCGCAGCAGCAGGTCGTGCGGGGGGGCGGGCCCGTCCTCCGGCAGCGCCAGCAGGCAGCAGGACGCCGTGGTCCGCAGCAGCCGGCCAATGCGACACTCCAGCAGGTCGGAGGCCGCTTTGGAGACCTGGTCCAGATCCGCCAGGGCCCGGCGCGCCGCCTGGAGGACTGGACAGCACAGGGTCAGTGCTCTGGGTCCGGTCCGGTCCGGCTCCAGGGCTCCTGCTTACAGGGCTCCGTGGCGAGGGCGCACCACGACAGCGTGGTGAGTCCCGGAGAGAGAGCCGCCTCCACCCGGCCGACGAAGGGCCGCATCAGAGGGACCAGGAGGGGAGGGATCCTGGAGACCACCGCGCTGAAGGCCTGGAGCAAGACCAGCAGCCTGGACCAGCAGAGAGCAGAGACCAGTGAGCCAGAGACCAGTGAACCAGAGACCAGTGAGCCAGAGACCCAGTGAGCCAGAGACCAGTGAGCCAGAGACCAGTGAGCCAGAGACCCAGTGAGCCAGAGAACCAGAGACCAGTGAGCCAGAGACCAGTGAACCAGAGACCAGTGAGCCAGAGACCCAGTGAGCCAGAGACCAGTGAGCCAGAGACCAGTGAGCCAGAGAACCAGAGACCAGTGAGCCAGAGACCAGTGAACCAGAGAACCAGAGAGCCAGAGACCAGTGAGCCAGAGAACCAGAGACCAGTGAGCCAGAGAACCAGAGACCAGTGAGCCAGAGACCAGTGAACCAGAGACCAGTGAGCCAGAGACCAGTGAGCCAGAGACCAGTGAGCCAGAGAACCAGAGAGCCAGAGACCAGTGAGCCAGAGAACCAGTGAGCCAGAGAACCAGAGAACCAGTGAGCCAGAGAACCAGAGACCAGTGAGCCAGAGAACCAGAGACCAGTGAGCCAGAGACCAGTGAGCCAGAGACCCAGTGAGCCAGAGAACCAGAGACCAGTGAACCAGAGAACCAGAGAGCCAGAGACCAGTGAGCCAGAGAACCAGAGACCAGTGAGCCAGAGAACCAGAGACCAGTGAGCCAGAGACCAGTGAACCAGAGACCAGTGAGCCAGAGACCAGTGAGCCAGAGAACCAGAGACCAGTGAGCCAGAGACCAGTGAGCCAGAGACCAGTGAACCAGAGACCAGTGAGCCAGAGACCAGTGAGCCAGAGAACCAGAGACCAGTGAGCCAGAGACCAGTGAGCCAGAGACCAGTGAGCCAGAGACCAGTGAGCCAGAGAACCAGAGACCAGTGAGCCAGAGACCAGTGAGCCAGAGACCAGTGAGCCAGAGACCAGTGAGCCAGAGACCAGTGAACCAGAGAACCAGAGACCAGTGAGCCAGAGACCAGTGAGCCAGAGACCAGTGGCCCCAGTGGCTCCAGACCAGTGGCCCCAGTGGCCCCAGTGGCCCAGCCCTCACCTCTGCTGCAGGCCCCTGATCCGGGCCTCTCTGGCGCTCATGTCCAGGACCTCCTGGGGGACGCTCAGCCCCAGGCGGGTCATCCAGCGGGCCTCCTGCAGAACCTCCAGCACCGCGGGGTCCAGGTTCACCAGGAGCTGAACACACAGCGGCTGGAGGAGCTAGCGAGGGATCTAGTGATCGAGCTATCACGTGATCTAGTGATCGAGCTATCACGTGATCTAGTGATCGAGCTATCACGTGATCTAGTGATCGAGCTATCACGTGATCTAGTGATCGAGCTATCACGTGATCTAGTGACGAGCTATCACGTGATCTAGTGACGAGCTATCACGTGATCTAGTGATCGAGCTATCACGTGATCTAGTGATCGAGCTATCACGTGATCTAGTGATCGAGCTATCACGCGATCTAGTGATCGAGCTAGCTAGTGATCTAGTGATCGAGCTATCACGTGATCTAGTGATCGAGCTATCACGTGATCTAGTGATCGAGCGATCACGTGATCTAGTGATCGAGCTATCACGCGATCTAGTGATCGAGCCATCACGCGATCTGGTGATCGAGCTATCACGCGATCTGGTGATCGAGCCATCACGCGATCTAGTGATCGAGCTATCACGCGATCTGGTGATCGAGCCATCACGCGATCTGGTGATCGAGCCATCACGTGATCTGGTGATCGAGCGATCACGCGATCTAGTGATCGAGCTATCACGCGATCTAGTGATCGAGCCATCACGTGATCTGGTGATCGAGCCATCACGCGATCTAGTGATCGAGCCATCACGCGATCTAGTGATCGAGCCGATCACGCGATCTAGTGATCGAGCTATCACGCGATCTAGTGACGAGCTATCACGTGATCTAGTGACGAGCTATCACGTGATCTAGTGATCGAGCGATCACGTGATCTAGTGATCGAGCTAGCTAGTGATCTAGTGACGAGCTATCACGTGATCTAGTGATCGAGCTATCACGTGATCTAGTGATCGAGCGATCACGTGATCTAGTGATCGAGCTATCACGTGATCTAGTGACGAGCTATCACGTGATCTAGTGATCGAGCTATCACGTGATCTAGTGATCGAGCGATCACGTGATCTAGTGATCGAGCTATCACGTGATCTAGTGATCGAGCGATCACGTGATCTAGTGACGAGCTATCACGTGATCTAGTGATCGAGCTATCACGTGATCTAGTGATCGAGCGATCACGTGATCTAGTGATCGAGCTATCACGTGATCTAGTGATCGAGCTATCACGCGATCTAGTGATCGAGCTAGCTAGTGATCTAGTGATCGAGCTATCACGTGATCTAGTGATCGAGCTATCACGTGATCTAGTGATCGAGCGATCACGTGATCTAGTGATCGAGCGATCACGTGATCTAGTGATCGAGCGATCACGTGATCTAGTGATCGAGCGATCACGTGATCTAGTGATCGAGCTATCACGTGATCTAGTGATCGAGCGATCACGTGATCTAGTGATCGAGCGATCACGTGATCTAGTGATCGAGCTATCACGCGATCTGGTGATCGGCGATCACGTGATCTAGTGATCGAGCTATCACGTGATCTAGTGATCGAGCGATCACGTGATCTAGTGATCGAGCGATCACGTGATCTAGTGACGAGCTATCACGTGATCTAGTGACGAGCTATCACGTGATCTAGTGATCGAGCTATCACGTGATCTAGTGATCGAGCGATCACGTGATCTAGTGATCGAGCTATCACGTGATCTAGTGACGAGCTATCACGTGATCTAGTGATCGAGCTATCACGTGATCTAGTGATCGAGCTAGCTAGTGATCTAGTGATCGAGCTAGCTAGTGATCTAGTGATCGAGCTAGCTAGTGATCTAGTTATCGAGCTAGCGACATCATTATCAATAATCACATCCATTGATCCATCGTCATCCAGCACCTGGCGGTTCTCCTGGCGGACCAGCAGCGCGGCGCTCAGGCGGCGCGGCGCGTCCTGCGCAGCGCGGCTCCAGACCCGCAGGTGCAGCAGCTCGTCGTGCAGCAGCACCGCGGCCATCTTGTTGTAGCTCCGGATCACTTTGGTCATCTCCGGTCCCTGCGGGACAGAGACGGGTCGCGGGGCTGGGTCGGCGGTACCGGAGCCACGCATGAGGTCAGAGGTCAGAGGTCAGAGGTCCTACCTTCAGGCCGTCCAGACTCTTCTTCAGGATCAACATGGGGCCTTCCATCTTCCTGAAGAGCTGCCGACACCACAGGATGCGCCCCGCCACCTGAGAGGAGACCAGACCCGTCAGGACCCGTCAGGACCCGTCAGGACCCATCAGGACCCGTCAGGACCCGTCAGGACCCGTCAGGACCCATCAGGACCCCGTCAGGACCCGTCAGGACCCGTCAGGACCCGTCAGGACCCGTCAGGACCCCGTCAGGACCCCGTCAGGACCCCGTCAGGACCCGACCTGTCAGGACCCGTCAGGACCCGTCAGGACCCGTCAGGACCCGTCAGGACCCCATCAGGACCCGTCAGGACCCCGTCAGGACCCGTCAGGACCCGTCAGGACCCGTCAGGACCCGTCAGGACCCGTCAGGACCCGTCAGGACCCGTCAGGACCCATCAGGACCCCGTCAGGACCCGTCAGGACCCGTCAGGACCCGTCAGGACCCGTCAGGACCCCGTCAGGACCCCGTCAGGACCCGTCAGGACCCCGTCAGGACCCGTCAGGACCCGTCAGGACCCGTCAGGACCCCGTCAGGACCCGTCAGGACCCCATCAGGACCCGTCAGGACCCCCGTCAGGACCCGTCAGGACCCGTCAGGACCCGTCAGGACCCATCAGGACCCCGTCAGGACCCGTCAGGACCCGTCAGGACCCATCAGGACCCCGTCAGGACCCGTCAGGACCCCGTCAGGACCCGTCAGGACCCCATCAGGACCCGTCAGGACCCGTCAGGACCCCGTCAGGACCCGTCAGGACCCGTCAGGACCCCCGTCAGGACCCGTCAGGACCCCCGTCAGGACCCCATCAGGACCCCGCCAGACCCGCCAGGACCCGCCAGGACCCCGTCAGGACCCGTCAGGACCCGTCAGGACCCCGTCAGGACCCGTCAGGACCCCATCAGGACCCGTCAGGACCCCATCAGGACCCCCGTCAGGACCCGTCAGGACCCGTCAGGACCCGTCAGGACCCCGTCAGGACCCGTCAGGACCCCATCAGGACCCGTCAGGACCCCCGTCAGGACCCGTCAGGACCCGTCAGGACCCGTCAGGACCCCCGTCAGGACCCGTCAGGACCCCCGTCAGGACCCCATCAGGACCCCGTCAGGACCCGTCAGGACCCGTCAGGACCCCGTCAGGACCCGTCAGGACCCGTCAGGACCCCATCAGGACCCGTCAGGACCCGTCAGGACCCCGTCAGGACCCGTCAGGCCCCGTCAGGACCCGTCAGGACCCGTCAGGACCCGTCAGGACCCGTCAGGACCCGTCAGGACCCCGTCAGGACCCCATCAGGACCCGTCAGGACCCGTCAGGACCCGTCAGGACCCGTCAGGACCCGTCAGGACCCATCAGGACCCATCAGGACCCGTCAGGACCCGTCAGGACCCCATCAGGACCCATCAGGACCCCGTCAGGACCCGTCAGGACCCGTCAGGACCCGTCAGCCAGACCCGCCAGGACCGCCAGGACCCGTCAGGACCCGTCAGGACGCGTCAGGACCCCATCAGGACCTGGTCAGGACCCCGTCAGGACCCCCGTCAGGACCCCGTCAGGACCCGTCAGGACCCGTCAGGACCCCGTCAGGACCCGTCAGGACCCGTCAGGACCAGGACCCCATCAGGACCAGACCCGTCAGGACCCGTCAGGACCCCGCCCGCCAGACCCGCCAGGACCCCCGCCAGGACCGACCCCATCAGGACCGACCCGCAGGACCCTGGCCAGGACCCGTCAGGACCCCATCAGGACCCCGTCAGGACCCGGTCAGGACCCCATCAGGACCCCATCAGGACCCGTCAGGACCCGTCAGGACCCCCGTCAGGACCCGTCAGGACCCCCGTCAGGACCCGTCAGGACCCCCGTCAGGACCCCATCAGGACCCCATCAGGACCTGGTCAGGACCCGTCAGGACCCGTCAGGACCCCATGAGGACCCGTCAGGACCCCGTCAGGACCCGTCAGGACCCGTCAGGACCCCATCAGGACCCCGTCAGGACCCGGTCAGGACCCCATCAGGACCCCATCAGGACCCCGTCAGGACCCCATCAGACCCGCCAGGACCGCCAGGACCCCATCAGGACCTGGTCAGGACCCGCCAGACAGGTCAGGACCGGACCCGGCAGCAGGACCCCGGTCCGTGGACCGGCAGGTACCTGCCGGCCGCCTCTGGTAGGTCTTCCTCAGCAGCTCCAGCTCTCGGCCGTAGCGCTGCAGCAGCAGCAGGTAGTACCGCTTCAGGTCCAGACCCGCCGGGCCGGATCCAAACACCTGCAGCAGCTGCAGCGTCCGCTCCGTCTGGGACACAAACACCTGTTCCGGTTCTCAGATCCACGACAGGAGGATCTGGTTCTGGCGGTGTTGGACTCACAGAGACTGACTGATGGAACCAGAAGTCCAGCAGAGCCTGAAGAGACTGGAACAGACCCTGGACCTGGACCTGGAAGTCTGCATAGTCAACGTCAAACTGAGAGAGAGAGAGAGGAGAGAGAGAGAGAGGAGAGAGAGAGAGAGAGAGGGGGAGAGAGGAGAGAGAGAGAGGAGAGAGGGAGAGAGAGAGAGGAGACAGAGGGAGAGAGGAGGAGAGAGGAGAGGAGAGAGAGGGAGAGAGGGAGAGAGAGAGAGAGAGAGAGAGAGAGGGAGAGAGAGAGAGGGAGAGAGAGGAGAGAGGAGAGAGAGAGAGAGAGAGAGAGAGGAGAGGGAGAGAGAGAGAGAGACAGAGGGAGAGGAGAGAGAGGAGAGAGAGAGGAGAGGAGAGAGAGGAGAGAGAGAGGAGGTGAGAGAGAGGAGAGGAGAGAGAGAGAGAGAGAGAGAGAGAGAGAGAGAGAGAGAGAGAGAGAGAGAGGAGAGAGAGACAGAGAGAGAGAGGGGAGAGAGACAGAGAGAGAGAGAGGAGAGAGAGGAAGAGAGACAGAGAGAGGAGAGGGGAGTGGAGAGAGAGAGAGAGAGGAGAGGGAGAGGGAGAGAGAGAGAGAGAGAGAGGAGAGGAGACAGGAGAGAGAGAGAGAGAGAGGAGAGGAGAGAGGAGAGAGAGACAGAGAGAGGAGAGAGAGAGAGAGCCCAGAGAGAGATAGAGAGGAGAGAGAGAGAGAGAGGAGAGAGAGAAGAGAGAGAGGAGAGGAGAGAGAGGAGAGAGAGAGAGAGGGAGAGAGAGAGGGAGAGAGAGAGGTAGAGAGAGGGAGAGAGAGAGAGAGAGAGAGAGAGAGAGAGAGAGAGGGAGAGGGAGAGAGGTAGAGAGAGGGAGAGGGAGAGAGAGAGGGAGACTCTAATATTAAAAATATATAAATATTTAAATACATAAATACATGTATAAATATATGAATACATAAATATATAAATACATAAATACATAACTACATGTATAAATACATATATAAATACATAACTACATGTATAAATACATAAATACATATATATATAAATACATATATAAATACATGTATAAATACATAACTACATGTATAAATACATAAATACATAACTACATGTATAACTATAAATACATAAATACATATATATATAAATACATGTATAAATACATAAATAAATACATAACTACATGTATAAATACATAAATACATAACTACATGTATAAATACATAAATACATATATAAATATATAAATACATACATAAATATTAAATACATATATAAATATATAAATACATACATAAATATTAAATACATATATAAATACATAGATATATAAATATTAAATACATATATAAATACATATATAAATACATACATATATAAATATTAAATACATATATAAATCCATAAATACATATATAAATACATAAATACATGTATATGAATACATGTAACCACCTCCAGCTGGCGGGGGTCCAGCACGTCGTAGGTTCTGGACCTGGTCGTCGTCACGATGTTCTGGTAACGGACGTAAATCTTCTCGGAGCCTTCAACCTTTTTATAATCAATATAAATCATAACAATTGTTATTATTTGTGTTTATTTATTAATATTTGTTTACATATTCATATATATGTGTATATATACAGGACTGTCTCAGAAAATTAGAATATTGTGATAAAGTTCTTTATTTTCTGTAATGCAATTAAAAAAACAAAAATGTATTCTGGATTATTACAAATCAACTGAAATATTGCAAGTTTTATTCTTTAATATTGCTGATTATGGCTACAGCTTAAGAAAACTCTAAAATCCTATCTCATAAAATTTGAATATTTCTCAGACCAAGTAAAAAAAGATTTATAACAGCAAAACAAAATCAAACATTTGAAAATGTGTTTCCAGGTGTTTCGAGTTAATTAGACGATTCAAGTGATTTGTTTAATACCCTACTAGTATACTTTTTCATGATATTCTAATATTTAGAAATAGGATATTTGAGTTTTCTTAAGCTGTAAGCCATAATCAGCAATATTAAAAGAATAAAAGGCTTGCAATATTTCAGTTGATTTGTAATGAATCCAGAATGCATGACATTTTTGTTTTTTTAATTGCATTACAGAAAATAAAGAACTTTATCACAATATTCTAATTTTCTGAGACAGTCCTGTATATACATATATATACAAACCTTTATAAATAGTGTATATATATATAAATGTATGTACGTTTATATATATATATATATACATGTTTGTATAGATTTGTATATATATGTGTATATTAATATTTCCCTCCGAGGGGGGGGGGGGAACCGGAGAACCTTCATGTGCTGCAGAACCTCCAGACGCTGAAGAGAAGACGTCACGTCAGCAACTTTCTGAAGACGCAGGCAGAACGCATCAAACCGGCCGAAGATGGAGTTCTCACTGGAGGAGGAGGAGGATGAGCAACATTGTCAGGAAGAGGAGGAGGAGGACGAGGAGGAGGAGGATGAGCAACATTGTCAGGAAGAGGAGGAGAGGAGGAGGAGGAGGAACATCGTCAGGAAGAGGAGGAGGAGGAGGAGGAACATCGTCAGGAGGAGAGGAGGAGGAGGAGGAACATCGTCAGTAAGAGGAGGAGGAGAGGAGGAGGAGGAGGAGGATGAGCAACATTGTCAGGAAGAGGAGGAGGAGGAGGAGGAGAAGGAGGAGGAGGAGGAGGATGAGCAACATTGTCAGGAAGAGGAGGAGGAGGAGGAGGAGGAGAAGGAGGAGGAGGAGGAGGATGAGCAACATTGTCAGGAAGAGGAGGAGAGGAGGAGGAGGAGGAACATCGTCAGGAAGAGGAGGAGGAGGAGGAGGAACATCGTCAGGAGGAGGAGAGGAGGAGGAGGAGGAACATCGTCAGTAAGAGGAGGAGGAGAGGAGGAGGAGGAACATCGTCAGGAAGAGGAGGAGGAGGAGGAGGAACATCGTCAGGAAGAGGAGGAGGAGGAGAGGAGGAGGAGGAACATCGTCAGGAAGAGAAGGAGGAGGAGGAACATCGCCAGGAAGAGGAGGAGGAGGAGGAACATCGTCAGGAAGAGGAGGAGGAGGAGGAACATCGTCAGGAAGAGGAGGAGGAGGAGGAGGAGGAGGAGGAGGAGGAGGAGGAGGAGGAGGAGGAGGAGGGGAGAGGAGAGGAGAGGAGAGGACTTCACCTGAAGTCAAACTGTCTCTCCTCAGGATTCTCTCTCAGTTTGTCTCTGACGCTCTGGAAGTTCTTCTGGTACTCAACGTTCAGGAGACAGCAGTCAGAGACACGCTGCAGCAGCACGGCCCTACACACACACACACACACACACACAGAGAGAGAGACACACACACAGAGACACACACACACAGAGAGAGAGACACACACACATACAGAGACACACACACACAGAGAGAGAGACACACACACACAGAGACACACACACACACAGAGACACACACACAGAGAGACACACACACACACACACAGAGACACACACACACAGAGAGAGAGACACACACACACAGAGACACACACACACAGAGACACACACACACAGAGAGAGAGACACACACATACACAGAGACACACACACACACAGAGAGAGAGACACACACACACACACACAGAGTAAACCCGCAGTGTGGCCATGTGGTCTCGTGGGGTCCGGCTCCCGTACCGGTGCAGGTCCCAGACCCGAGCCGCGCCCTGCGACAGGAAGCTCCTGCAGGTGGCGATCATCTGGTTGGTGACCTTGAGCAGCAGAGAGGTCATCCGCTCCGAGGTGTTGTAGTACCGGGACACGGTGTGGATCATCCGGATGCTGGTCATCAGACTGGGAATGTGCTGCAGCAGACTGGTCTGTCAGAGGGGGGGGGGGGGGGGTCAGGACCATCACCGTGACGACGGTTCTGGATCAGGACTTCACAGACTTCCTGTTTACCGGACTGCATTTCCCCAGCGGCCCGAAGAACTTGTCCAGAGTGGAGAGAAACTTCACGTTGTCTTTGGCCTCGTTGGCCACGACAGTGATGTCCCCGTCCTGACACACACACACACACACACAACCAATCAACCAACCTATAATCAATCAATCAACATGGCATATGCATCTGCTGCTGGTGTCTGACCAGCTCTCTCCAGGTTGGTAGAATTCGAGATCTGGTGATCTGGAGAACTCCCAGAGTCCTTTTCACCTGAGGACGCTTCAACTCCTCCATCACACTGACACACACACACACACACACACACACAAAATTAATCAATCGGCAAATAAATAAAAAAGATAAAAGGAAGCTACAAGTAAGACAGAAATGACAATGTTGAACCCTAGAGGAGGGTGAACCCTAGAGTGACCCCTAGAGGAGGGTAACCCCTAAAGGAGTGTGACCCCTAGAGGAGGGTGACCCCTAGAGGAGGGTGAACCCTAGAGTGAACCCTAGAGGAGGGTGACCCCTAGAGGAGGGTGACCCCTAGAGGAGGGTGAACCCTAGAGTGAACCCTAGAGGAGGGTGACCCCTAGAGGAGGGTGAACCCTAGAGTGAACCCTAGAGGAGGGTGACCCCTAGAGGAGGGTGAACCCTAGAGTGAACCCTAGAGGAGGGTGACCCCTAGAGGAGGGTGATCCCTAGAGGAGGGTGAACCCTAGAGTGACCCCTAGAGGAGGGTGATCCCTAGAGGAGGGTGACCCCTAGAGGAGGATGATCACTAGAGGAGGGTGACCCCTAGAGGAGGGTGACCCCTAGAGGAGAGGAGGGTGACCCCTAGAGGAGGGTGATCCCTAGAGGAGGGTGAACCCTAGAGTGACCCATAGAGGAGGGTGAACCCTAGAGGAGGGTGAACCCTAGAGTGACCCCTAGAGGAGGGTGACCCTTAGAGGAGGGTGAACCCTAGAGGAGGGTGAACCCTAGAGGAGGGTGAACCCTAGAGGAGTGTGATCCCTAGAGGAGGGTGACCCCTAGAGGAGGGTGAACCCTAGAGGAGGGTGACCCCTAGAGGAGGGTGAACCCTAGAGGAGGGGAGGGTGAACCCTAGAGGAGGGTGAACCCTAGAGTGACCCCTAGAGGAGGGTGAACCCTAGAGTGACCCCTAGAGGAGGGTGACCCCTAGAGGAGGGTGAACCCTAGAGTGAACCCTAGAGGAGAGGAGGGTGAACCCTAGAGGAGGGTGACCCCTAGAGGAGGGTGAACCCTAGAGTGACCCCTAGAGGAGGGTGACCCCTAGAGGAGGGTGAACCCTAGAGGAGGGTGACCCCTAGAGGAAGGTGAACCCTAGAGTGACCCCTAGAGGAGGGTGAACCCTAGAGTGAACCCTAGAGGAGGGTGACCCCTAGAGGAGGGTGAACCCTAGAGGAGAGGAGGGTGACCCCTAGAGGAGGGTGAACCCTAGAGGAGGAGGGTGACCCCTAGAGGAGGGTGATCCCTAGAGGAGGGTGAACCCTAGAGTGACCCCTAGAGGAGGGTGATCCCTAGAGGAGGGTGAACCCTAGAGTGACCCCTAGAGGAGGGTGATCCCTAGAGGAGGGTGAACCCTAGAGGAGGGTGAACCCTAGAGGAGGGTGACCCCTAGAGGAGAGGAGGGTGACCCCTAGAGGAGGGTGATCCCTAGAGGAGGGTGATCCCTAGAGGAGGGTGACCCCTAGAGGAGGGTGATCCCTAGAGGAGGGTGACCCCTAGAGGAGGATGATCCCTAGAGGAGGGTGACCCCTAGAGGAGGATGATCCCTAGAGGAGGGTGACCCGTAGAGGAGGGTGACCTCTAGAGGAGAGGGTGACCCCTAGAGGAGAGGAGGGTGACCCCTAGAGGAGAGGAGGGTGAACCCTTGTCCACCTGGTGAAGGTGACCATGCGTCTCTTCCAGTGCTCCAGCTCAGCTGACGGCCCGACATCATCGGCCTCCTTCCTCATCTGCTCGCTCTCCGTCAGCACCTGCTTGATCTGATTGGTCCACTCAGAGGCCACGCCCTCCAAGCACTCCACCAGCTCGCTGTTATTGGCTGAGATCAAAACAACCACGTTGAAAACAACACACAAGGTCATGAGGCGGCTCGAGTTGATGTGGGAACAGATCCTGGATGAGCTTTGGGATGACGCAACACTTCCTGCACCAACACTCCAGAACCCCTTCAAGGGTTCATCCAGAACCGACCCGGGGGGTTCTACCAAGAACCTTTGATATTCTCAGGGTTCATCCAGAACCATGACGCTCGAACTCGATCCCGTTTAACATGCACACACGCATTTTAACAAAAGGTTCTCTGATTAAAAAGGTTCTTCCTGGAACTCCATGTCTTACCCAGAACCCGAGAGAACCTGTGATAACCGGAAGCTGGCCGGTGGAAGACCTTCAGGTGGTGGACCCCCTACCTGCCGCCGTGTAGTCCGCCGGGCTGCTCAGCTGCTCGACGGCATCGGGAAGAACGACCTGCCGCAGCTGGAACTTTCCCTCCACGTCGCCTTTGGCCGAGGACAGGTGAGCGACGAACCGATCCACGGAGGACAGGAAGGACCGGACGTCTGGACAGGAGGCGCCGTCCTGAACCGAGCCCCACGCCTGCAGAGGGAGGTTGCGGTGGTCACCGGCGGTTTGGCCGACCGGGCTGCCGTTCGTTCAGGCGACATTCTGTGATCTGACGGAACGGATGCCGAGTACCTGCTGAGACCGGAGGGCCGGCACCATCACCTGGGCCAGCAGGGTCTCCAGGCCCTCCAGGAGGCCGACGCCCTCACCGCAGTCCAGCATGCCGAAGTTCACCTCCTTCACACAAGCAGGCGGGACACGAGTCAACAGAGTCGGTCTCTTGAGGGTCTGGGGGGTCTGGGGGTCTGGAGGGTCTGGGGGTCTGGAGGAGCTACAGACCTGCTGCACGTTGGCGGTGGTGATGGCCTTGTCGGTGGTTCTCAGGAAGAACAGACACTTCCCCAGGAGAGGCTGCAGAGAGAGAAGAGCGTTTGGTTCTGGTGTGCTGCAGCCGGAGGACCGTCTGAACCGGGCTTAGTGGATCTCAAGTCCTCAGTTCATCTGGACCCAAGACAAACAGCCAGAACAACTGAGGCGTCCCACAGCCGTGAGTCCAGAACCACCAGAGGTCACAGAGGAGCTGCTAGTGGGAACCAAGGGTCCAATCAGTTGGTCGGGACCGTTCAGATGACGACGACGACAACAACAACAACAACAAGGGGCCACCTGCCCGTCAGAAGACACTGACATCCAGGCTCAGCACACCCTGGAGGTAAGTGCCTTGCCCAAGGACACATGGACATGCGGTGGGAGGTCAGGGTACGGCTGATCCTCTGGTGGGAAGACGCCCCGCTGAGCCCCAGCCACCACGTTGTAGACACGTCTCATCTCCAGCATGTCTTCTTCTCGACAGCATGAGGTCATCATTTATACTTTATGGTCTGTAGAGTCAGACCGTAGAGCAGGGGACGCTTAGGGGCGGGGCTACAGGTGATTGACAGGTCTTTAAGTCACTCCTCCTCAGTCCATATATGGTCACTTCCTGTTGACTAGGCAACGTTGCCAAATTTTAGCCTCCAAAACATGCACGAGCCAAGCAGAGACGTCACCATGGCAACGTCCTCCGCCTAGAGACAGAGTCTGGGATCGGGGAGCGCCAACCTGGATCTAAAGTTAGATCAGAGAACCTGGATCTAAAGAGAGACCAGAGAACCTGGATCTAAAGAGAGACCAGAGAACCTGGATCTAAAGAGAGACCAGAGAACCTGGATCTAAAGAGAGACCAGAGAACCTGGATCTAAAGAGAGACCAGAGAACCTGGATCTAAAGAGAGACCAGAGAACCTGGATCTAAAGAGAGACCAGAGAACCTGGATCTAAAGTTAGACCAGAGAACCTGGATCTAAAGAGAGACCAGAGAACCTGGATCTAAAGTTAGACCAGAGAACCTGGATCTAAAGAGAGACCAGAGAACCTGGATCTAAAGAGAGACCAGAGAACCTGGATCTAAAGAGAGACCAGAGAACCTGGATCTAAAGAGAGACCAGAGAACCTGGATCTAAAGTAGACCAGAGAACCTGGATCTAAAGTAGACCAGAGAACCTGGATCTAAAGAGAGACCAGAGAACCTGGATCTAAAGAGAGACCAGAGAACCTGGATCTAAAGAGAGACCAGAGAACCTGGATCTAAAGAGAGACCAGAGAACCTGGATCTAAAGAGAGACCAGAGAACCTGGATCTAAAGAGACCAGAGAACCTGGATCTAAAGTTAGACCAGAGAACCTGGATCTAAAGAGAGACCAGAGAACCTGGATCTAAAGTTAGACCAGAGAACCTGGATCTAAAGTTAGACCAGAGAACCTGGATCTAAAGAGAGACCAGAGAACCTGGATCTAAAGAGAGACCAGAGAACCTGGATCTAAAGAGAGACCAGAGAACCTGGATCTAAAGTTAGACCAGAGAACCTGGATCTAAAGAGAGACCAGAGAACCTGGATCTAAAGAGAGACCAGAGAACCTGGATCTAAAGAGAGACCAGAGAACCTGGATCTAAAGAGAGACCAGAGAACCTGGATCTAAAGAGAGACCAGAGAACCTGGATCTAAAGTAGACCAGAGAACCTGGATCTAAAGAGAGACCAGAGAACCTGGATCTAAAGTTAGACCAGAGAACCTGGATCTAGAACCTGGATCTAAAGAGAGACCAGAGAACCTGGATCTAAAGTAGACCAGAGAACCTGGATCTAAAGAGAGACCAGAGAACCTGGATCTAAAGAGAGACCAGAGAACCTGGATCTAAAGTTAGACCAGAGAACCTGGATCTAAAGTTAGACCAGAGAACCTGGATCTAAAGTTAGACCAGAGAACCTGGATCTAAAGAGAGACCAGAGAACCTGGATCTAAAGAGAGACCAGAGAACCTGGATCTAAAGTTAGACCAGAGAACCTGGATCTAAAGAGAGACCAGAGAACCTGGATCTAAAGTTAGACCAGAGAACCTGGATCTAAAGTTAGACCAGAGAACCTGGATCTAAAGAGAGACCAGAGAACCTGGATCTAAAGTTAGACCAGAGAACCTGGATCTAAAGAGAGACCAGAGAACCTGGATCTAAAGAGACCAGAGAACCGAACCTGGATCTAAAGTTAGACCAGAGAACCTGGATCTAAAGTTAGACCAGAGAACCTGGATCTAAAGTTAGACCAGAGAACCTGGATCTAAAGAGAGACCAGAGAACCTGGATCTAAAGTTAGACCAGAGAACCTGGATCTAAAGAGAGACCAGAGAACCTGGATCTAAAGTTAGACCAGAGAACCTGGATCTAAAGTTAGACCAGAGAACCTGGATCTAAAGAGAGACCAGAGAACCTGGATCTAAAGTTAGACCAGAGAACCTGGATCTAAAGAGAGACCAGAGAACCTGGATCTAAAGAGAGACCAGAGAACCTGGATCTAAAGTTAGACCAGAGAACCTGGATCTAAAGTTAGACCAGAGAACCTGGATCTAAAGAGAGACCAGAGAACCTGGATCTAAAGTTAGACCAGAGAACCTGGATCTAAAGTTAGACCAGAGAACCTGGATCTAAAGTTAGACCAGAGAACCTGGATCTAAAGTTAGACCAGAGAACCTGGATCTAAAGTTAGACCAGAGAACCTGGATCTAAAGAGAGACCAGAGAACCTGGATCTAAAGTTAGACCAGAGAACCTGGATCTAAAGAGACCAGAGAACCTGGATCTAAAGTTAGACCAGAGAACCTGGATCTAAAAGTTAGACCAGAGAACCTGGATCTAAAGAGACCAGAGAACCTGGATCTAAAGTTAGACCAGAGAACCTGGATCTAAAGGTAGACCAGAGAACCTGGATCTAAAGAGACCAGAGAACCTGGATCTAAAGAGACCAGAGAACCTGGATCTAAAGTTAGACCAGAGAACCTGGATCTAAAGTTAGACCAGAGAACCTGGATCTAAAGAGAGACCAGAGAACCTGGATCTAAAGAGAGACCAGAGAACCTGGATCTAAAGAGACCAGGGAACCTGGATCTAAAGTTAGACCAGAGAACCTGGATCTAAAGAGAGACCAGAGAACCTGGATCTAAAGTTAGACCAGAGAACCTGGATCTAAAGTTAGACCAGGGAACCTGGATCTAAAGTTAGACCAGAGAACCTGGATCTAAAGTTAGACCAGGGAACCTGGATCTAAAGTTAGACCAGAGAACCTGGATCTAAAGAGAGACCAGAGAACCTGGATCTAAAGTTAGACCAGAGAACCTGGATCTAAAGAGACCAGAGAACCTGGATCTAAAGTTAGACCAGAGAACCTGGATCTAAAGTTAGACCAGAGAACCTGGATCTAAAGTTAGACCAGAGAACCTGGATCTAAAGTTAGACCAGAGAACCTGGATCTAAAGAGAGACCAGAGAACCTGGATCTAAAGTTAGACCAGAGAACCTGGATCTAAAGTTAGACCAGAGAACCTGGATCTAAAGAGAGACCAGAGAACCTGGATCTAAAGTTAGACCAGAGAACCTGGATCTAAAGAGAGACCAGAGAACCTGGATCTAAAGTTAGACCAGGGAACCTGGATCTAAAGTTAGACCAGAGAACCTGGATCTAAAGTTAGACCAGAGAACCTGGATCTAAAGTTAGACCCCGTCCTTAAGCAGGAAGCAACCGACTCACTCACCTCAGAGCTTCCTGTGGTGAGGAAGAGCTTCCTGTGGCTGGAGGACGGGTTCTGAGGAGGAACACATGGACCTTGAACAACAGAAAGGAGGAGGAGGAGGAGGAAGAAGTAGAAGGAGGGGTAAGGAGGAGGGAGGAGAGGAGGAAGAGGAGGAGCAGGAGCAGGAGGAGGAAGAGGAGGAAGAGGAGGACCGGTTCACCTGCTTCACATTCTGATAGAAGAAGATCAACTTCCTGGATCCGTTGGCAGCGAAGAAATCATCAACCAGATGGAACTGAAATAATTAGTTTCATATTATCATTATTATTATTGTTAATATTATTTTTAATATTATTATTATTGTTCATATTATTTTTAATATTATTATTATTGTTCATATTATTTTTAATATTATTATTATTGTTCATATTATTATTATTATTGTTCATATTATTATGATATATTTCATGTGAAAATAATTAAAATTCATATTTGTATTATCATATAATATTGTCATGTTTTGTTATACTGTTTTCTTTTGTATTATATGTATTCTGAGCTTTATTGTGTTTGTATTCTATATGTAGTCTATATTGATTCTATAGTTGTCATGATTATTTTATGTCATTATTATAAGTGACATTATTGTTATAATCCTATAGTTGTAGTTATTCTTCGTGTCATGTGTGTGTGTGTGTGTGTGCCTGTGTCTGTGTGTGTCTGTGTGTGTGTGCCTGTCTGTCTGTCTGTGTGTGTGTCTGTGTGTGTCTGTGTGTGTGTGTCTGTCTGTGTCTGTGTGTGCCTGTGTGTGTGTGTGCCTGTG
>NC_079403.1:1180196-1245196 GCF_029220125.1 Pseudoliparis swirei
CACACGTGAAGGAACACACACACACGTGAAGGAACACACACACGTGAAGGAACACACACACGTGAAGGAACACACACACACGTGAAGGAACACACACACACGTGAAGGAACACACACACGTGAAGGAACACACACACGTGAAGGAACACACACACACGTGAAGGAACACACACACGTGAAGGAACACACACACACGTGAAGGAACACACACACGTGAAGGAACACACACACGTGAAGGAACACACACACACGTGAAGGAACACACACACACGTGAAGGAACACACACACGTGAAGGAACACACACACACGTGAAGGAACACACACACACGTGAAGGAACACACACACACGTGAAGGAACACACACACACGTGAAGGAACACACACACACGTGAAGGAACACACACACACGTGAAGGAACACACACACGTGAAGGAACACACACACACACACGTGAAGGAACACACACACGTGAAGGAACACACACACACGTGAAGGAACACACACACACGTGAAGGAACACACACACGTGAAGGAACACACACACACACGTGAAGGAACACACACACACGTGAAGGAACACACACACGTGAAGGAACACACACACGTGAAGGAACACACACACGTGAAGGAACACACACACGTGAAGGAACACACACACACACGTGAAGGAACACACACACACACACGTGAAGGAACACACACACACGTGAAGGAACACACACACACGTGAAGGAACACACACACACGTGAAGGAACACACACGTGAAGGAACACACACACACGTGAAGGAACACACACACACGTGAAGGAACACACACACGTGAAGGAACACACACGTGAAGGAACACACACACACGTGAAGGAACAGACACACACGTGAAGGAACACACACACGTGAAGGAACACACACACACACGTGAAGGAACACACACACACACGTGAAGGAACACACACGTGAAGGAACACACACACGTGAAGGAACACACACACACGTGAAGGAACACACACACACACGTGAAGGAACACACACGTGAAGGAACACACACACACGTGAAGGAACACACACACACGTGAAGGAACACACACGTGAAGGAACACACACACACGTGAAGGAACACACACACACACGTGAAGGCAATCAGAACTGTCCTTATCATTCTATTTAAGATGGCTTCTTCCAGTGAGTCAGGTGGTGTGATGTTGTACACACATGAAGGAACACACACACACACGTGAAGGAACACACACACACACACGTGAAGGAACACACACACACACGTGAAGGAACACACAGGTGAAGGAACACACACACAGGTGAAGGAACACACACACAGGTGAAGGAACACACACACACACGTGAAGGAACACACACACACGTGAAGGAACACACACACACACGTGAAGGAACACACAGGTGAAGGAACACACAGGTGAAGGAACACACACACACACGTGAAGGAACACACAGGTGAAGGGGAACACACACACACACGTGAAGGAACACACAGGTGAAGGAACACACACACACACACGTGAAGGAACACACACACACACGTGAAGGAACACACACACACGTGAAGGAACACACACACACGTGAAGGAACACACACACACACGTGAAGGAACACACACACACGTGAAGGAACACACACACACGTGAAGGAACACACACACACGTGAAGGAACACACACACACACGTGAAGGAACACACACACACACGTGAAGGAACACACAGGTGAAGGAACACACACACGCACACGTGAAGGAACACACAGGTGAAGGAACACACACACGCACACGTGAAGGAACACACAGGTGAAGGAACAGACAGGTGAAGGAACAGACAGGTGAAGGAACACACAGGTGAAGGAACACACAGGTGAAGGAACACACAGGTGAAGGAACACACAGGTGAAGGAACACACAGGTGAAGGAACAGACAGGTGAAGGAACAGACAGGTGAAGGAACACACAGGTGAAGGAACACACAGGTGAAGGAACACACAGGTGAAGGAACACACAGGTGAAGGAACACACAGGTGAAGGAACAGACAGGTGAAGGAACAGACAGGTGAAGGAACAGACAGGTGAAGGAACACACAGGTGAAGGAACACACAGGTGAAGGAACAGACAGGTGAAGGAACACACAGGTGAAGGAACACACAGGTGAAGGAACAGACAGGTGAAGGAACAGACAGGTGAAGGAACACACAGGTGAAGGAACACACAGGTGAAGGAACACACAGGTGAAGGAACACACAGGTGAAGGAACACACAGGTGAAGGAACAGACAGGTGAAGGAACACACAGGTGAAGGAACACACAGGTGAAGGAACACACAGGTGAAGGAACACACACACACACGTGAAGGAACACACAGGTGAAGGAACACACAGGTGAAGGAACACACAGGTGAAGGAACACACAGGTGAAGGAACAGACAGGTGAAGGAACAGACAGGTGAAGGAACACACACACACACGTGAAGGAACACACAGGTGAAGGAACACACAGGTGAAGGAACACACAGGTGAAGGAACACACAGGTGAAGGAACAGACAGGTGAAGGAACACACGTGAAGGAACACACACGTGAAGGAACACACAGGTGAAGGAACAGACAGGTGAAGGAACACACAGGTGAAGGAACACACAGGTGAAGGAACACACAGGTGAAGGAACAGACAGGTGAAGGAACACACACGTGAAGGAACACACAGGTGAAGGAACAGACAGGTGAAGGAACACACAGGTGAAGGAACACACAGGTGAAGGAACACACACGTGAAGGAACACACAGGTGAAGGAACACACAGGTGAAGGAACACACAGGTGAAGGAACACACACACACACGTGAAGGAACACACAGGTGAAGGAACACACAGGTGAAGGAACACACACACACACGTGAAGGAACACACAGGTGAAGGAACACACAGGTGAAGGAACAGACAGGTGAAGGAACAGACAGGTGAAGGAACACACACACACACGTGAAGGAACACACAGGTGAAGGAACACACAGGTGAAGGAACACACAGGTGAAGGAACACACAGGTGAAGGAACACACAGGTGAAGGAACACACAGGTGAAGGAACACACACACACACGTGAAGGAACACACAGGTGAAGGAACACACAGGTGAAGGAACACAAAGGTGAAGGAACACAGGTGAAGGAACACACAGGTGAAGGAACACACAGGTGAAGGAACACACAGGTGAAGGAACACACAGGTGAAGGAACACACAGGTGAAGGAACAGACAGGTGAAGGAACACACAGGTGAAGGAACACACAGGTGAAGGAACACACAGGTGAAGGAACACACAGGTGAAGGAACAGACAGGTGAAGGAACACACAGGTGAAGGAACACACAGGTGAAGGAACACACAGGTGAAGGAACACACAGGTGAAGGAACACACAGGTGAAGGAACAGACAGGTGAAGGAACACACAGGTGAAGGAACACACAGGTGAAGGAACACACAGGTGAAGGAACACAGGTGAAGGAACACACAGGTGAAGGAACACACAGGTGAAGGAACACACAGGTGAAGGAACACACAGGTGAAGGAACACACAGGTGAAGGAACACACAGGTGAAGGAACACACAGGTGAAGGAACACACAGGTGAAGGAACACACAGGTGAAGGAACACACAGGTGAAGGAACAGACAGGTGAAGGAACACACAGGTGAAGGAACACAAAGGTGAAGGAACACACAGGTGAAGGAACACACAGGTGAAGGAACACACAGGTGAAGGAACACACAGGTGAAGGAACACACAGGTGAAGGAACACACAGGTGAAGGAACAGACAGGTGAAGGAACACACAGGTGAAGGAACACACAGGTGAAGGAACACACAGGTGAAGGAACACACAGGTGAAGGAACACACAGGTGAAGGAACACACAGGTGAAGGAACAGACAGGTGAAGGAACACACAGGTGAAGGAACACACAGGTGAAGGAACACACAGGTGAAGGAACACACAGGTGAAGGAACACAGGTGAAGGAACACACAGGTGAAGGAACACACAGGTGAAGGAACACAAAGGTGAAGGAACACACAGGTGAAGGAACAGACAGGTGAAGGAACACACAGGTGAAGGAACACACAGGTGAAGGAACACACAGGTGAAGGAACACACAGGTGAAGGAACAGACAGGTGAAGGAACACACAGGTGAAGGAACACACAGGTGAAGGAACACACAGGTGAAGGAACACACAGGTGAAGGAACACACAGGTGAAGGAACACACAGGTGAAGGAACACACAGGTGAAGGAACACACAGGTGAAGGAACACAGGTGAAGGAACAGACAGGTGAAGGAACACACAGGTGAAGGAACACACAGGTGAAGGAACACACAGGTGAAGGAACACACAGGTGAAGGAACAGACAGGTGAAGGAACAGACAGGTGAAGGAACACACAGGTGAAGGAACACAAAGGTGAAGGAACACACAGGTGAAGGAACACACAGGTGAAGGAACAGACAGGTGAAGGAACACACAGGTGAAGGAACACAAAGGTGAAGGAACACAAAGGTGAAGGAACAGACAGGTGAAGGAACACACAGGTGAAGGAACACACAGGTGAAGGAACACACAGGTGAAGGAACACACAGGTGAAGGAACACACAGGTGAAGGAACACACAGGTGAAGGAACAGACAGGTGAAGGAACACACAGGTGAAGGAACAGACAGGTGAAGGAACACACAGGTGAAGGAACACACAGGTGAAGGAACAGACAGGTGAAGGAACACACAGGTGAAGGAACAGACAGGTGAAGGAACACACAGGTGAAGGAACACACAGGTGAAGGAACAGACAGGTGAAGGAACACACAGGTGAAGGAACAGACAGGTGAAGGAACACACAGGTGAAGGAACAGACAGGTGAAGGAACACACAGGTGAAGGAACAGACAGGTGAAGGAACACACAGGTGAAGGAACAGACAGGTGAAGGAACACACAGGTGAAGGAACAGACAGGTGAAGGAACACACAGGTGAAGGAACAGACAGGTGAAGGAACACACAGGTGAAGGAACACACAGGTGAAGGAACAGACAGGTGAAGGAACACACAGGTGAAGGAACAGACAGGTGAAGGAACACACACGTGAAGGAACACACAGGTGAGGATGGAGAGGCTTTGCTATCTGCCTCCAGCCCTCCTGTCAGCTTCACATGGACCAACATCTGTTACCCGTGGGGACAATTTGACCCCACAATTAAAATCTCCAGAAAATCATTAGAATTAATATTGTTTCCCAAGTTTAAGTGTCACTTTATGTTTGTTTGTTGACTACCAAAACAGCCCTTTAAATAAATAAACAAGTTGATATTTCTGATATGTTTTACACAGTGAGAAACAGCCTGGGGTCAAACTGAGTTGTGTTCAGGACAGTGAAAACACATCATGTGACTTTTATGTCTTCCCAGTTGTCCCCAATACATTAGGAAAAGTCATGAAATATGAAGCAAAAGTAATGATGTCAATCATTTATTTAGAGACGTTCAATGTTGAATGGGGTCAGATTGACCCCAAAGGCAACAGGAGGGACTTACAATAATTACTGGAATACAAATTAAATATGAACACATTAATACATTATTTAGCCTCCCGTCAGGTCAAAAATAAATTAAAAAAGCAAGCAAAGCTGGGATGACTCAGCCTTCAGCTTCACGGTCGTGAATGCTAGCTAGCTAACACGCGGGCTAACACGCGCTAGCTCGCTAGCTAACATAGTCGGACGGTGCGAGTTTGAGCAAAAATGCAGCATGAAATAAAGAAAACAAATTGCGGTCACTATCAAAATGAGCCAACAGCTTATACTTCTACATATATTAAATATAAGACGTTCATAGGCAAAACTAGTCAGGGAATTGTTAAGCTAGCTAAACATCAAAACTACAAAGTAAGCCTTTCCAAAGCATTGAACAACACCACCTCCATATAACTGGATTACATTCATAACGTTTCACATGGACGACGAGAAAAACACGTAAATCATAATTTAACTCGCCTTAATGTGCCGCCGCGGAGCGAGACGGTGCTCCGCCTCCGAGTCACTGGCGGTTGTCCGGTCAACAGACTCCCTCCGCCGGTGGAAATAGTCCTTTCTTGTTTACCACAACATGCCGATATTTTCATTGGAATTTATGTATATGACTGATTTGAAGTGTGTAACCAGTAGATTATGGCCAGGTGTAAAGGAGTTCAAAGTGCACTTTGTGATTTATTATGTTTAATGTATTATATTTAATTTTTTGTTTTGTTGTTCAACTATCCTGTTGAGTGTGAATTGTATTTGAATTAGTTTTTATGTAGTTAGCAGTATTTCTAAAACCTGTTTCCTGCGGAGATTGTGCGCTCTTTTAGTTTTTGTGTTTATTTTTAATATTTTCTTTGCCACAAACACATCGGCACTAACAGCATACGATCGCAGCACACTTTTGGACATAAACTTTTGCGCAAAACAAGGGTTTTTGTCCACTTTTTCCATCGATCCAGCGTGGCCGGCAGAGATCGTACGAGCGAACCCCATCACCAAGAGTGAACCCGCTACTACGGGGAGACGACGAAAACATCGAGGGAAACGGAGCGAATTCGAACAGACTGAGAGTTCAAGCCCACCGTCCACCTTTGCCCAGCATCCTTCTTGCTAACGTCCAGTCTCTGGAAAATAAGATGGATGATTTTAGGGCAAGGATCAGATTCCAACGGGACATGCGGGATTGTAACATCTTTTGTCTGACGGAAACTTGGCTGACCCGCTGGTGCGGATCGAGTCATATGCCCAACCGAGTCCTTCTCTGTTTTCCGTGCAGACAGAACGGAAGAGTCTGGTAAATCTAAGGGTGGAGGGTTTGCTTCATGACTAACAACATGTGGTGTGACCCCAAGAACATTAAGACTCTTTCTCGTTCCTGCTACGAACCTGGAACATCTGACGAGCACATGCCGCCCATCCAACCTTCCCAGGGAGTTCAGCTCAGTCACCACCACACCCGTCTCCATCCCACCGCAAGCGGACACCGACGTAGCACTAACGGACCTACATGATGTGTTATGTCGGCATCAGAACAAGTATCCCGCGGCTGTGGTGGTGGCTGGGGACTTTAACAAGGCAAACCTAAAAAAGTCATGCCGAACTTTCACCAGCACATTACGTGTGCTACCAGAGGAAAGAACGTTGGACCACTGCTATACGCCATTCAAGAGAGGCTACAAGGCTGTCTCTCTCCCTCCGTTAGGGAAATCAGACCATGCCGCCATTTTTCTGCTTCCGGAGTATAAACAAAGGATCGCTGGAAGCGGTAGTGACGAGGAACGTAATGCGGTGGTCTGACCAATCAGAGGCTGAGCTACAGGACGCTCTGAGTATCGTCGACTGGGACATGATCCAATCCAGTTTCAGTGACGTCAGCGAGTTTGCGGAAGTAGCAATGAGCCTCATAGCAACGCTAACGGACACCATCGTCCCCACGGTAAAAGTTAGGGTCTTTTCTAACCAAAAGCCGTGGGTTGATAGATCCATCCGTGAAGCTGTGAACGCCCGTACTGCTGCCTATAACTCCGGTCTTGTATCCGGCAACATGGACGAGTACAAGGCAGCGGTCTATGGACTGAGGAGGGCGGTGAAGGAGGCCAAGAGGAGGTACCGAGACAGAGTGGAATCACAGATGGAGCAGCGCGACAACAGGCGCCTATGGCAGGGGCTACGGACTATCACAGACTACCAGAGCAGACCCCGCGCTATGGTGAGTGCCGACGCATCCCTAGCGGACGACCTGAACTCATTTTATGCACGGTTTGAGGCTAGCAACAACAGCGCTAGCTCGCCTAACAACAACACCGTTAAGCGTAGCCGAGGTGAGTTCTACCGCTGGGGATGAACACACACTCTCTGTGACCGAGCACAGTGTGAGGAGGGCTCTGTTGAGGGTGAACACCAGGAAAGCTGCAGGTCCAGATGGCATATCTGGGCGAGTACTGAAGACCTGTGCTAACCAGCTAGCTCCAGTGTTCACCACAATATTCAACCTCTCCTGGCTGAGTCCGTGGTCCCCGCCTGCTTCAAGAGATCCACTATTGTCCCTGTGCCCAAGAATGCTTCTCCAGCATGTATGAATGACTACCGACCGTGGCCCTCACCTCGGTGGTCATGAAATGCTATGAGAGGCTGACCAAGGAGTAGATCTGGGCCTTCCTCCGTTCCTCCATGGACCCGCTGCAGTATGCTTATCGCCCAAACAGATCCACGGATGATGCTGTCTCCCAGGTACTGCACACCACACTCTCTCATCTGGACAGCCAGAGGGGGCTATGTGAGACTGCTCATCATTGATTATAGTTCAGCTTTCAACACCATAGTCCCTCCAGACTGGCCGGCAAGCTGATTGAGCTGGGACTGAACACCCCCTGTGTGCTTGGATCCTGGACTTCCTGACCGCCAGGCCACAGGTGGTCAGGGTGGGCAGACACACCTCCAAATCCCTCACCCTGAACACAGGATCCCCAGGGTTGCGTCCTCAGCCCCTACTGTACTCCCTGTACACACATGACTGTGTGGCCAGGTTCAGCTTCAACACCATCATCAAGTTTGCGGATGACACAGTGGTGGTGGGCCTGATCTCCGACAACGACGAGAAGGCCTACCTGGAGGAAGTTGCTGATCTGTCACTCTGGTGCCAGGACAACAGCCTCATCATGAATGTCACCAAAACTAAGGAGCTGATTGTGGACTTTAGGAAGGTACAACAACAGAGGACGTACTCACCACTGGGGATTAACGGGACTACTGTGGAGAGGGTGAGCGGTATAAATACCTGGGAGTCCACATCACCGAGGATCTGACATGGTCAACAAACACAGACACTCTGGTGAGAAAGGCAAGGCAGCGCCTCTACCACCTCAGGCAGCTGAGGAAATTTAAAGTTTCCCAGAGGATCCTTCAGTCCTTCTACTCTGGAGCTGTAGAGAGCGTCCTGACAGGAAGCATCACAGCCTGGTTTGGCAACTGCTCCGCTCAGGACAGGAAGGCTCTGCAGAGAGTAGTGCGTTCGGCTGAGCGCACTATTGGAACTACACTCCCCACCCTGCAGGACTTGTACACCAGGAGGTGCAGAACCAGAGCCGGCAGGATCATGAAGGATCCTCACCACCCCAACAACAGACTGTTTCAGCTGCTGCGGTCAGGCAGGCGCCTCCGTAGTCACGCTGCAAGAACAGAGAGACTGAGACGGAGTTTCTTTCCTCAGGCCATCAGGATTGTGAACTCCGACCTCACCAGGACCCCCACATAGACCCACACAACTGCCCCTCTTAGGCACACACACACACACACACACACACACTTACTGTAAATATTGTGTTGTTTTTTATTTGTAAATAGTGTGTACTTGTTGCCCTTGCACATTCCTGCTGAGCATTGCCACTTTCATTTCACTGCACACCCTGTGTGTGTATGTGACAAATAAAACATCTTGAATCTTGAATCTTGAATCTTGAACTGAGTTTCGCCTCTTATGTTCCTCTTGAGCTTCCGTAGCCGTCTTTCCCTCATAATAATGTTATATTCTTGAGAGTAAGTTGTGTGGTGAAATCATCTTTCACGACGTCGTTATATTCTTTCCAAGTGGAACTGTTTGTTACGATCACGTACACAACAGGGAGACCACGTGATCGTAAGATAACATGATTCAAATATATATTTTGTTTCATTACTTTGGCGCCATTTGTTTTTGCCACTTCCGGTCGTCCGGTCGTATTGTTTACCGTACGATATATCAAGTCGTACTTAGTCTACATTCCGCTGTGCACGTTGAGGAGCTGATGTCCGGAGGTCTTCTGCAGGTTTGTGTTCTTTTGTTTAACGTTAGAATTTTCTGTCACTAACTCACGCAGTTATTTATTCTGCCCACTAGGGGTCGCTGTTCCCCCTTTTGTCTATTCAGTTCACGTAGTCCTGTTAAGCATAATAGTTTTATTTTCTCGAGGGAGCTGATGTCCGGATGTCTTCGGTAGTCTAGTAAAGTAAATATGAATACAACTGATTCTCTAGCCCTGCGGGCTCAGACTACACTTTGGGATTAAACCGCAGCAACAACAAAAGCTCTCGGCAGATCATATCTACACGCACATTTCTAGATACATATATATTTATAAACATGTGAATAAACTACAAATAGCCTACAGATCTAACAGGAAGTCCCTGTGTCTGTGACTTCCTGTTTTTTCTCTGAAGGCGGCTGAAAACTGTCCGACTCTCAACGCCGGTTGGCCGAGCTCGCGCACCCTTTGAAGCGAGCGTTTTCATTGGTGCAGGCGTTCTCTCACTTTCCCGGCCACCAATGGGAGAGAAGAGGAGCCCGGAGTGGGCGGGTCGAGTTGTCAGTCGCTTCCTGGTCGTCTCCGTCTCACTCCGTCCTGTCTCAGTCCGGCTCCGCGTCGGAATGGCCGGCGTCGCCCTGAAGCTGTCCGCTCCCTGCCGCTCCGTGCAGCTCAGAAGGTGAGGACTGAGGGGGGCCGGTAGAGGCTGGTGTTACGGTTTAACAGGCGACCCTGTTAACTGGTGACTTTTCAGCCGAACTCGTCCGTTGACAAAGAGGACATCTGTCCTCGTGAATGTCGCTCGGTTCAACGTTGTGCCGCAGTGTCAACGCCTATAGTAATACACACGTTACCGGTTAAACAATGCGCGTGCACGGGCTGCCAACAGCTGTCTAACTGCGACAGCAGCGGACCGTCCGCGTCACAGTCGCCAGTTAAACCGGGCTCCAGTTAAACCGTAACACCGGGAGAGTCCTCAGAGCTGTGACCTCTGCTCCAGATTCCCAGAGCAAGGGTCGCTGGAGGAGTGACGTCACCAGTCCCCTCTGGTTGTGTAACAGGTGTTTATTGGGTTCTGGTTCTGTGAGGTCCGCTGAGGGCTGCGCATGTAACTCTTCTTCTTCAGGTTCTCCAGGTTCTCCAGGTTCTCCATGCTGTCCAGTGTTCCCGGTCTGAAGTTCCACACCTCGGCCTCCCCTCTGATGGGTGAGTCCTCCTGCTTTATCTTTTACACAAGAGGTTCAACACTTCGGTATTCTATTCTCCACTCGGGGAGAGGTGGAGCTGGAGAGGTGAAGCAAGAGAGGTGGAGCTGGAGAGGTGAAGCTGGAGAGGTGGAGCTAAAGAGGTGAAGCTAGAGAGGTGGAGCTGGAGAGGTGAAGCAAGAGAGGTGAAGCAAGAGAGGTGGAGCAAGAGAGGTGGAGCTGGAGAGGTGAAGCTGGAGAGGTGGAGCTGGAGAGGTGAAGCTGGAGAGGTGGAGCTAAAGAGGTGAAGCTAGAGAGGTGGAGCTGGAGAGGTGAAGCAAGAGAGGTGAAGCAAGAGAGGTGGAGCAAGAGAGGTGGAGCTGGAGAGGTGGAGCTGGAGAGGTGAAGCAAGAGAGGTGGAGCTGGAGAGGTGAAGCTGGAGAGGTGGAGCTAAAGAGGTGAAGCTAGAGAGGTGGAGCTGGAGAGGTGAAGCAAGAGAGGTGAAGCAAGAGAGGTGGAGCAAGAGAGGTGGAGCTGGAGAGGTGAAGCTGGAGAGGTGGAGCTGGAGAGGTGAAGCTGGAGAGGTGGAGCTAAAGAGGTGAAGCTAGAGAGGTGGAGCTGGAGAGGTGGAGCTGGAGAGCAGGTGGTGTCCAACATGGCGTCCTGTGTGCAGGGGCCACGGTGGAGCAGTTCGAGCGGGCCAAGAGCCGCCTGTCCTCGCTGAAGGAGGACCCGGGCAACGAGGCCAAGCTGAGGATCTACGCCCTGTTCAAACAGGTCAGAGGGCACGGCTCTTATTGTGACAGGCTTGCTGCTCCTCTTAAAGAGACAGGCGCGCCAACAGCGTGTTTTATAAATATCCATTTATTTGTTCCTGCTTTAGTAAAACTTGCATTTTATACAATAGGAATAAATTGAACGTTGTTGTTGTTGGTGATGTCATAATAACTGCATATGCTCTTCTTCTAGTAGACGGTTGCAGGACTTTTATTTTGAAGTTTCTTCGTCCCTTCCTGCAGGCCATTCAGGGTCCCTGCAACACCCCAAACCTGGCATGCTGGACTTCGTCAACAAGGTGAAGTGGGAGGCGTGGCGGTCCCTGGGCTCCGTCTCTCAGGTAGGACCCCCCGGCACACTTGGGCCTTTCAGGGCGAGCGGGCCGGAGGCCTGAACCGCTTTGTGTCCCTCAGGACGAAGCCCGGCAGCAGTACTGCGACCTGATTGGCTCCCTGGCGGCAGCAGAAGGCGAGAGCTCCGCCCCGTGGCCGCACAGCCCGCCGGAAGCGGGCCGACATACGAGACGCTGCTGGTCACCACGGAGGACGCCATCACCACCATCACCCTGAACCGCCGGCCAAGAAGAACGCCCTCACCACCGCGGTGAGACACTACCGCGCCGCTCCACAGGCGCCACAGCACCACGGACTGAACGCTCCTTTAATCACTTTAAAAACTGCTTGTTTCATGACAAGTTTTTGAATGTAGATTTAAATCTATAATAATATTATTATCAACGTGTGTTCTTATGTTCCATTTCTCTTTGCTTCCAGATGTACGACGACATTATAGCAGCTCTGGACCAGGCAGCGAAAGACGACTCCGTCATCACCGTTTTCACTGGTACACACACACACACACACACGCACACACACAGACAGACACAGACATACAGTCACACACACACACAGACACACACACACACAGACACACACACAGACAGACACACACACAGACACACACAAACACACAGAGACACACACCCACAATGACACACAGACACACACACCCACACAATCACATGTGTGTGCTCCTCATTACTTCAGGCGCCGGTGATTTCTACTGCAGCGGGAACGACCTGTCCAACTTCACCAGCGTCCCGAGGTGGTGCTGGAGGAGTCGGCCCGGCGGGGGAGAGCTGCTCAGGTGAGCTCTGATTGGCTCGTTAGTCTCTGATCAGGTTTAGATCATGTTTAGAACAGCTCGTTGCCTGTAGGGTTTCATCTTTCCGACGCTCCTTGAACACATCGCGCACAATAGTGAGTCATGAGGTCACCTGAAGGATCCTATTGGCTCACCACTCCTCTAGTCATGAGGTCACCTGAAGGATCCTATTGGCTCACCACTCCTCTAGTCATGAGGTCACCTGAAGGATCCTATTGGCTCTCCACTCCTCTAGTCATGAGGTCACCTGAAGGATCCTATTAGCTCACCACTCCTCTAGTCATGAGGTCACCTGTAGGATCCTATTGGCTCACCACTCCTCTAGTCATGAGGTCACCTGAAGGATCCTATTGGCTCACCACTCTAGTCATTCAAGATTCAAGATTCAAGATGTTTTATTTGTCACATACACACACAGGGTGTGCAGTGAAATGAAAGTGGCAATGCTCAGCAGGAATGTGCAAGGGCAACAAGTACACACTATTTACAATAAAAAACAACACAATATTTACAGTAAGTGTGTGTGTGTGTGTGTGTGTGTGTGTGTGCCTAAGAGGGGCAGTTGTGTGGGTCTATGTGGTGGTCCTGGTGAGGTCGGAGTTCACAGTCCTGATGGCCTGAGGAAAGAAACTCCGTCTCAGTCTCTCTGTTCTTGCAGCGTGACTACGGAGGCGCCTGCCTGACCGCAGCAGCTGAAACAGTCTGTTGTTGGGGTGGTGAGGATCCTTCATGATCCTGCGGCTCTGGTTCTGCACCTCCTGGTGTACAAGTCATGCAGGGTGGGGAGTGTACTACACATAGTGCGCTCAGCCGAACGCACTACTCTCTGCAGAGCCTTCCTGTCCTGAGCGGAGCAGTTGCCAAACCAGGCTGTGATGCTTCCTGTCAGGACGCTCTCTACAGCTCCAGAGTAGAAGGACTGAAGGATCCTCTGGGAAACTTTAAATTTCCTCAGCTGCCTGAGGTGGTAGAGGCGCTGCCTTGCCTTTCTCACCAGAGTGTCTGTGTTTGTTGACCATGTCAGATCCTCGGTGATGTGGACTCCCAGGTATTTATACCCGCTCACCCTCTCCACAGTAGTCCCGTTAATCCCCAGTGGTGAGTACGTCCTCTGTTGTTGTACCCTCCTAAAGTCCACAATCAGCTCCTTAGTTTTGGTGACATTCATGATGAGGCTGTTGTCCTGGCACCAGAGTGACAGATCAGCAACTTCCTCCAGGTAGGCCTTCTCGGGTTGTCGGAGATCAGGCCCACCACCACTGTGTCATCCGCAAACTTGATGATGGTGTTGAGCTGAACCTGGCCACACAGTCATGTGTGTACAGGAGTACAGTAGGGGCTGAGGACGTAACCCTGGGGGATCCTGTGTTCAGGGTGAGGGATTTGAGGTGTGTCTGCCCACCCTGACCACCTGTGGCCTGGCGGTCAGGAAGTCCAGGATCCAAGCACACAGCCGGGTGTTCAGTCCCAGCTCAATCAGCTTGCCGGCCAGTCTGGAGGGACTATGGTGTTGAAAGCTGAACTATAATCAATGAACAGCAGTCTCACATAGCCCCTCTGGCTGTCCAGATGAGAGAGTGGTGTGCAGTACCTGGGAGACAGCATCATCTGTGGATCTGTTTGGGCGATAAGCAAACTGCAGCGGGTCCATGGAGGAAGGGAGGAAGGCGCAGATGTAGTCCTTTATCAGCCTCTCAGCATTTCATGACCACCGAGGTGAGGGCCACCGGTCGGTAGTCATTCATACATGCTGGAGAAGCATTCTTGGGCACAGGGACAATAGTGGATCTCTTGAAGCAGGCGGGGACCACGGACTCAGCCAGGCAGAGGTTGAATATTGTGGTGAACACTGGAGCTAGCTGATTAGCACAGGTCTTCAGTACTCGCCCAGATATGCCATCTGGACCTGCAGCTTTCCTGGTGTTCACCCTCAACAGAGCCCTCCTCACACTGTACTCGGTCACAGAGAGTGTGTGTTCATCCCCAGCGGTAGAACTCACCTCGGCTACGCTTAACGGTGTTGTTAGCAGCGAGCTAGCGCTGTTGTTGCTAGCCTCAAACCGTGCATAAAATGAGTTCAGGTCGTCCGCTAGGGATGCGTCGGCACTCACCATAGCGCGGGGTCTGCTCTGGTAGTCTGTGATAGTCCGTAGCCCCTGCCATAGGCGCCTGGTGTCGCGCTGCTCCATCTGTGATTCCACTCTGTCTCGGTACCTCCTCTTGGCCTTCTTCACCGCCCTCATGAGGTCACCTGAAGGATCCTATTGGCTCACCACTCCTCTAGTCATGAGGTCACCTGAAGGATCCTATTGGCTCACCACTCCTCTAGTCATGAGGTCACCTGAAGGATCCTATTGGCTCACCACTCCTCTAGTCATGAGGTCACCTGTAGGATCCTATTGGCTCACCACTCCTCTAGTCATGAGGTCACCTGAAGGATCCTATTGGCTCACCACTCTAGTCATGAGGTCACCTGAAGGATCCTATTGGCTCACCACTCCTCTAGTCATGAGGTCACCTGGAGGATCCTATTGGCTCACCACTCCTCTAGTCATGAGGTCACCTGGAGGATCCTATTGGCTCACCACTCCTCTAGTCATGAGGTCACCTGAAGGATCCTATTGGCTCTCCTCTAGTCATGAGGTCACCTGGAGGATCCTATTGGCTCTCCTCTAGTCATGAGGTCACCTGAAGGATCCTATTGGCTCTCCACTCCTCTAGTCATGAGGTCACCTGGAGGATCCTATTGGCTCACCACTCCTCTAGTCATGAGGTCACCTGAAGGATCCTATTGGCTCACCACTCCTCTAGTCATGAGGTCACCTGAAGGATCCTATTGGCTCACCACTCCTCTAGTCATGAGGTCACATGAAGGATCCTATTGGCTCACCACTCCTCTAGTCATGAGGTCACCTGAAGGATCCTATTGGCTCACCACTCCTCTAGTCATGAAGTCACCTGAAGGATCCTATTGGCTCACCACTCCTCTAGTCATGAGGTCACCTGAAGGATCCTATTGGCTCTCCACTCCTCTAGTCATGAGGTCACCTGAAGGATCCTATTAGCTCACCACTCCTCTAGTCATGAGGTCACCTGAAGGATCCTATTGGCTCACCACTCCTCTAGTCATGAGGTCACCTGTAGGATCCTATTGGCTCACCACTCCTCTAGTCATGAGGTCACCTGAAGGATCCTATTGGCTCACCACTCTAGTCATGAGGTCACCTGAAGGATCCTATTGGCTCACCACTCCTCTAGTCATGAGGTCACCTGAAGGATCCTATTGGCTCACCACTCCTCTAGTCATGAGGTCACCTGTAGGATCCTATTGGCTCACCACTCCTCTAGTCATGAGGTCACCTGAAGGATCCTATTGGCTCACCACTCTAGTCATGAGGTCACCTGAAGGATCCTATTGGCTCTCCTCTAGTCATGAGGTCACCTGAAGGATCCTATTGGCTCACCACTCCTCTAGTCATGAGGTCACCTGGAGGATCCTATTGGCTCACCACTCCTCTAGTCATGAGGTCACCTGAAGGATCCTATTGGCTCTCCTCTAGTCATGAGGTCACCTGGAGGATCCTATTGGCTCTCCTCTAGTCATGAGGTCACCTGAAGGATCCTATTGGCTCACCACTCCTCTAGTCATGAGGTCACCTGAAGGATCCTATTGGCTCACCACTCCTCTAGTCATGAGGTCACCTGAAGGATCCTATTGGCTCACCACTCCTCTAGTCATGAGGTCACCTGAAGGATCCTATTGGCTCTCCACTCCTCTAGTCATGAGGTCACCTGGAGGATCCTATTGGCTCACCACTCCTCTAGTCATGAGGTCACCTGAAGGATCCTATTGGCTCTCCACTCCTCTAGTCATGAGGTCACCTGAAGGATCCTATTGGCTCTCCACTCCTCTAGTCATGAGGTCACCTGAAGGATCCTATTGGCTCACCACTCCTCTAGTCATGAGGTCACCTGAAGGATCCTATTGGCTCACCACTCCTCTAGTCATGAGGTCACCTGAAGGATCCTATTGGCTCCACTCCTCTAGTCATGAGGTCACCTGGAGGATCCTATTGGCTCACCACTCCTCTAGTCATGAGGTCACCTGAAGGATCCTATTGGCTCACCACTCCTCTAGTCATGAGGTCACCTGGAGGATCCTATTGGCTCACCACTCCTCTAGTCATGAGGTCACCTGAAGGATCCTATTGGCTCACCACTCCTCTAGTCATGAGGTCACCTGAAGGATCCTATTGGCTCACCACTCCTCTAGTCATGAGGTCACATGAAGGATCCTATTGGCTCACCACTCCTCTAGTCATGAGGTCACCTGAAGGATCCTATTGGCTCACCACTCCTCTAGTCATGAAGTCACCTGAAGGATCCTATTGGCTCACCACTCCTCTATTCATGAGGTCACCTGAAGGATCCTATTGGCTCACCACTCCTCTAGTCATGAGGTCACCTGAAGGATCCTATTGGCTCTCCTCTAGTCATGAGGTCACCTGAAGGATCCTATTGGCTCACCACTCCTCTAGTCATGAGGTCACCTGAAGGATCCTATTGGCTCACTACTCCTCTAGTCATGAGGTCACCTGAAGGATCCTATTGGCTCACCACTCCTCTAGTCATGAGGTCACCTGAAGGATCCTATTGGCTCACCACTCCTCTAGTCATGAGGTCACCTGAAGGATCCTATTGCCTCACCACTCCTCTAGTCATGAGGTCACCTGAAGGATCCTATTGGCTCACCACTTCTCTAGTCATGAGGTCACCTGAAGGATCCTAATGGCTCTCCTCTAGTCATGAGGTCACCTGAAGGATCCTATTGGCTCTCCTCTAGTCATGAGGTCACATGAAGGATCCTATTGGCTCACCACTCCTCTAGTCATGAGGTCACCTGTAGGATCCTATTGGCTCACCACTCCTCTAGTCATGAGGTCACCTGAAGGATCCTATTGGCTCACCACTCCTCTAGAGTCATGAGGTCACCTGGAGGATCCTATTGGCTCACCACTCCTCTAGTCATGAGGTCACATGAAGGATCCTATTGGCTCACCACTCCTCTAGTCATGAGATCACCTGTAGGATCCTATTGGCTCACCACTCCTCTAGTCATGAGGTCACCTGGAGGATCCTATTGGCTCACCACTCCTAGTCATGAGGTCACATGAAGGATCCTATTGGCTCACCACTCCTCTAGTCATGAGGTCACCTGGAGGATCCGATTGGCTAACGCTCAGATAAGTGTAAACAGCTGTCGGACGTTATGTACGCCTCGTCACTCTCAACCAATCAGAAGGCTGGATTTCATCTCCCTGTAATATAAATGATGATAATAAACCACTTTGACTCATTAATATGAACTTAACATCGTCTCCCCTAAATATCAGTAAACTCTTCTCCACAGTAATAATAATAAAAGTAATAGTAATAATAATAAAAGTAGTAATAATAATAATAAAGCCTTTTCCCCAACAGGAAGTATGTCTTCATGTCTTCATGTCTTCATGTGTTCATGTCTTCATGTGTTCTTGTCTTCATGTGTTCTTGTCTTCATGTCTTCATGTCTTCATGTCTGGAGCTTGTCTTATACATGTTCTTGTCTTCATGTGTTCTTGTCTTCATGTGTTCTTGTCTTCATGTCTTCATGTGTTCTTGTCTTCATGTCTTCATGTGTTCATGTCTTCATGTGTTCTTGTCTTCATGTCTTCATGTGTTCTTGTCTTCATGTGTTCTGAGCAGGTACTTATACACACAAATTACACATCTGGAGCAGATTCTTATACACACATATTTCTTGTCATGTTCTGTTCGTGTTTTCATGTCTTCTTGTCTCCATGTCTTCTTGTCTTCATGTCTCCGTGTCTTCATGTCTCCATGTCTTCTTGTCTTCATGTGTTCATGTCTTCATGTGTTCATGTCTTCATGTGTTCTTGTCTTCATGTGTTCTTGTCTTCATGTGTTCATGTCTTCATGTCTTCATGTGTTCTTGTCTTCATGTGTTCATGTCTTCATGTGTTCTTGTCTTCATGTCTTCATGTGTTCTTGTCTTCATGTGTTCATGTCTTCTTGTCTTCATGTGTTCATGTCTTCATGTCTTCATGTGTTCATGTCTCCATGTGTTCATGTCTTCATGTGTTCATGTCTCCATGTGTTCATGTGTTCATGTCTTCATGTCTTCATGTCCTCATGTCTTCTTGTCTTCATGTTACCATGTCTTCATGTCTTCTTGTCTTCATGTCTTCTTGTCTTCATGTTACCATGTCTTCATGTGTTCTTGTCTTCATGTGTTCATGTCTCCATGTCTTCATGTCTCCATGTCTTCTTGTCTTCATGTGTTCTTGTCTTCATGTCTCCATGTGTTCTTGTCTTCATGTCTCCATGTCTTCATGTGTTCATGTCTCCATGTGTTCTTGTCTTCATGTCTTCATGTCTTCATGTGTTCTTGTCTTCATGTGTTCATGTCTTCATGTCTTCATGTCTCCATGTCTTCATGTCTTCATGTCTTCATGTCTCCATGTCTTCTTGTCTTCATGTGTTCTTGTCTTCATGTGTTCATGTCTTCATGTGTTCTTGTCTTCATGTCTTCATGTGTTCTTGTCTTCATGTGTTCTTGTCTTCATGTCTCCATGTCTTCATGTGTTCTTGTCTTCATGTGTTCTTGTCTCCATGTCTTCATGTGTTCTTGTCTCCATGTCTTCATGTGTTCTTGTCTCCATGTGTTCTTGTCTTCATGTGTTCTTGTCTTCATGTCTCCATGTCTTCATGTGTTCTTGTCTTCATGTCTCCATGTCTTCTTGTCTTCATGTCTCCATGTCTTCTTGTCTTCATGTCTTCATGTCTCCATGTGTTCTTGTCTTCATGTGTTCTTGTCTTCATGTCTCCATGTCTTCATGTCTTCATGTCTTCATGTCTTCATGTCTCCATGTCTTCTTGTCTTCATGTCTTCTTGTCTTCATGTGTTCTTGTCTTCATGTCTCCATGTCTTCTTGTCTTCATGTCTCCATGTCTTCTTGTCTTCATGTCTCCATGTCTTCATGTCTTCTTGTCTCCATGTCTTCATGTATTCTTGTCTTCATGTGTTCTTGTCTTCATGTCTCCATGTGTTCATGTCTCCATGTATTCTTGTCTTCATGTGTTCTTGTCTTCATGTGTACATGTGTTCATGTCTCCATGTATTCTTGTCTTCATGTGTTCTTGTCTTCATGTCTCCATGTGTTATTGTCTTCTTGTCTTCATGTGTTCATGTCTTCATGTGTTCTTGTCTTCATGTGTTCTTGTCTCCATGTCTTCATGTGTTCATGTCTTCATGTGTTCTTGTCTTCATGTCTCCATGTGTTATTGTCTTCTTGTCTTCATGTATTCATGTCTTCATGTGTTCATGTCTTCATGTGTTCTTGTCTTCTTGTCTCCATGTGTTCTTGTCTCCATGTCTTCATGTCTCCATGTGTTCTTCTCTTCTTGTCTCCATGTGTTCTTGTCTTCATGTATTCTTGTCTTCATGTGTTCATGTCTCCATGTGTTCTTGTCTTCATGTGTTCATGTCTCCATGTCTTCATGTCTTCTTGTCTCCATGTGTTCATGTCTTCATGTCTCCATGTATTCATGTCTTCATGTCTTCTTGTCTCCATGTATTCATGTCTTCATGTCTCCATGTCTTCATGTCTCCATGTCTTCATGTCTTCATGTCTCCATGTCTTCTTGTCTCCATGTATTCATGTCTTCATGTGTTCATGTCTCCATGTGTTCATGTCTTCATGTCTTCTTGTCTTCATGTGTTCATGTCTTCATGTGTTCTTGTCTTCATGTGTTCATGTCTTCATGTGTTTATGTCTCCATGTGTTCATGTCTTCATGTCTTCTTGTGTTCATGTCTTCATGTGTTCTTGTCTTCATGTCTTCTTGTGTTCATGTCTTCATGTGTTCATGTCTTCTTGTGTTCATGTCTTCATGTGTTCATGTCTTCTTGTCTTCATGTCTTCTTGTGTTCATGTCTTCATGTGTTCTTGTCTTCATGTGTTCATGTGTTCATGTCTTCATGTGTTCATGTCTTCATGTGTTCATGTGTTCTTGTCTTCATGTGTTCTTGTCTTCATGTGTTCTTGTGTTCATGTCTTCATGTCTCCATGTCTTGTCTCCATGTCTTGTCTTCATGTGTTCATGTCTCCATGTGTTCATGTCTTCTTGTCTTCATGTCTCCATGTCTTCATGTGTTCTTGTCTTCATGTGTTCATGTCTTCATGTGTTCATGTCTTCATGTGTTCATGTCTTCATGTCTTCATGTCTTCATGTCTTCATGTGTTCATGTCTTGTCTTCATGTGTTCATGTCTTCATGTGTTCTTGTCTTCATGTGTTCATGTCTTCATGTCTCCATGTCTTCATGTGTTCTTGTCTTCATGTGTTCTTGTCTCCATGTCTTCATGTGTTCTTGTCTTCATGTGTTCTTGTCTTCATGTCTCCATGTCTTCAGGTCTTCATGTGTTCATGTCTCCATGTGTTCTTGTCTTCATGTCTTCATGTGTTCTTGTCTTCATGTGTTCATGTCTCCATGTCTTCATGTCTTCTTGTCTTCATGTGTTCATGTCTCCTTGTCTTCATGTCTCCTTGTCTTCATGTGTTCATGTCTTCTTGTCTTCATGTGTTCTTGTCTTCATGTCTTGTCTTCTTGTCCTCATGTGTTCATGTCTTCTTGTCTTCATGTCCTCTTGTCTTCATGTCTCCATGTGTTCTTGTCTTCATGTCTTCTTGTCTCCATGTCCTCATGTCTCCTTGTCTTCATGTCCTCTTGTCTTCATGTCTCCATGTGTTCTTCTCTTCATGTCTTCATGTGTTCTTGTCTTCATGTGTTCTTGTCTTGTCTTCATGTATTCTTGTCTTCATGTCCTCATGTCTTCATGTCTTGTCCTCATGTCTCCATGTCCTCATGTCTCCATGTGTTCATGTCTTGTCCTCATGTGTTCATGTCTTCATGTCTTGTCCTCATGTCTTCATGTCCTCATGTCTCCATGTGTTCATGTCTTGTCCTCATGTCTTCATGTCTTGTCCTCATGTCTTCATGTCTCCATGTGTTCATGTCTTCTTGTCTTCATGTATTCTTGTCTTCATGTGTTCATGTGTTCTTGTCTTCATGTGTTCTTGTCTTCATGTGTTCATGTCTTCATGTCTCCATGTCTTCATGTGTTCTTGTCTTCATGTCTTCATGTGTTCTTGTCTTCATGTCTCCATGTCTTCATGTCTCCATGTCTTCATGTCTTCATGTGTTCATGTCTTCATGTGTTCATGTCTTCATGTGTTCATGTCTTCATGTGTTCATGTCTTCATGTCTTCATGTGTTCTTGTCTTCATGTGTTCATGTCTCCATGTGTTCTTGTCTTCATGTGTTCATGTCTTCTTGTCTTCATGTGTTCTTGTCTTCATGTCTTGTCTTCTTGTCTTCATGTCTTCATGTCCTCATGTGTTCATGTCTTCTTGTCTCCATGTCTTCATGTCCATGTGTCCATGTCTTCATGTCTTCATGTCTTAATGTGTTCATGTGTCCTTGTTCATGTCTTCATGTGTTCTTGTCTTCATGTGTTCATGTCTTCATGTCTCCTTGTCTTCATGTCTCCTTGTCTTCATGTGTTCATGTCTTCTTGTCTTCATGTGTTCTTGTCTTCATGTCTTCATGTCTCCATGTCCTCATGTGTTCATGTCTTCTTGTCTTCATGTCCTCTTGTCTTCATGTCCTCTTGTCTTCATGTCTTCCATGTGTTCATGTCTCCGTGTCTTCATGTCTCTTTGTCTTCATGTCTCCATGTCATCGTGTCTTCATGTCTTCGTGTCTTCATGTCTTCATGTTCATGTCCTCATGTCTTCATGTGTTCTTGTCTTCATGTGTTCTTGTCTTCATGTCTTCATGTGTTCATGTCTTCATGTCCTCATGTCTTCATGTGTTCATGTGTTCATGTCTCCATGTGTTCATGTCTTCATGTGTTCTTGTCTTCATGTCTTCATGTGTTCTTGTCTTCATGTCTTGTCCTCATGTCTTCATGTCTTCATGTGTTCATGTCTTCATGTGTTCATGTCTTCATGTGTTCTTGTCTTCATGTGTTCATGTCTTCATGTGTTCTTGTCTTCATGTGTTCTTGTCTTCATGTCCTCATGTCTCCATGTGTTCATGTCTTCATGTTCTTCTCTTCATGTGTTCTTGTCTTCATGTATTCTTGTCTTCATGTCCTCATGTCATCTTGTCTTCATGTCTTCATGTATTCTTGTCTTCATGTATTCTTGTCTTCATGTCCTCTTGTCTTCATGTCTCCATGTCTCCATGTGTTCTTGTCTTCATGTGTTCTTGTCTTCATGTATTCTTGTCTTCATGTGTTCTTGTCTTCATGTCTCCTTGTCCTCATGTGTTCATGTCTTCATGTGTTCATGTCATGTCTCCATGTGTTCATGTCTTCATGTGTTCTTGTCTTCATGTGTTCATGTCTTCATGTCTTCATGTCTTCATGTCTTCTTGTCTTCATGTGTTCTTGTCTTCATGTCTTCATGTGTTCTTGTCTTCATGTCTTCATGTGTTCTTGTCTTCATGTTCTTGTCTTCATGTCTCCATGTGTTCATGTCTTCATGTCTCCATGTCTTCATGTCTTCATGTGTTCTTGTCTTCATGTGTTCTTGTCTTCATGTGTTCTTGTCTTCATGTCCTCATGTCTTCTTGTCTTCATGTCCTCATGTCTTCATGTCCTCATGTCTCCATGTGTTCTTGTCTTCATGTGTTCTTGTCTTCATGTGTTCATGTCCATGTTCTCCTGTCTCCGTGTCTTCATGTCTTCATGTCTCCATGTCTTCATGTGTTCTTGTCTTCATGTGTTCATGTCTCCATGTGTTCATGTCTCCATGTGTCCATGTCTTCATGTGTTCTTGTCTTCATGTTCATGTATTCTTGTCTTCATGTCTTCATGTCTTCATGTCTTCATGTCTCTTGTTCATGTCTTCATGTGTCTTCTTGTGTTCTTGTCTTCATGTCTTCATGTGTTCTTGTCTTCATGTGTTCTTGTCTTCATGTGTTCATGTCTCCATGTGTTCATGTCTTCATGTCTCCATGTCTTCATGTGTTCATGTCTCCTTGTCTTCATGTGTTCTTGTCTCCATGTCCTCATGTCTTCATGTCTTGTCTTCATGTCTCCATGTGTTCATGTCTCCATGTGTTCATGTCTTCTTGTCTTCATGTCTCCATGTCTTCATGTGTTCTTGTCTTCATGTGTTCTTGTCTTCATGTGTTCATGTCCGCGTCTCATGTCTTCATGTCTTGTCTTCATGTGTTCATGTCTCCATGTCTTCTTGTCTTCATGTGTTCTTGTCTTCATGTCTCCATGTGTTCTTGTCTTCATGTCTCCATGTCTTCATGTCTTCATGTGTTCATGTCTCCATGTGTTCTTGTCTTCATGTCTTCATGTGTTCTTGTCTTCATGTGTTCATGTCTCCATGTGTTCATGTCTTCATGTGTTCATGTCTTCATGTCTCCTTGTCTTCATGTCTCCTTGTCTTCATGTGTTCATGTCTTCTTGTCTTCATGTGTTCTTGTCTTCATGTCTTGTCTTCTTGTCTTCATGTGTTCATGTCTCCATGTCTTCTTGTCTTCATGTCCTCTTGTCTCCTTGTCTTCATGTCCTCTTGTCTTCATGTCTCCATGTGTTCTTCTCTTCATGTCTTCATGTGTTCTTGTCTTCATGTGTTCTTGTCTTGTCTTCATGTATTCTTGTCTTCATGTCCTCATGTCTTCATGTCTTGTCCTCATGTCTCCATGTCCTCATGTCTCCATGTGTTCATGTCTTGTCCTCATGTCTTCATGTCTTCATGTCTTCATGTCTTCATGTCCTCATGTCTCCATGTGTTCATGTCTTGTCCTCATGTCTTCATGTGTTCATGTCCTCATGTCTTGTCCTCATGTCCTCATGTCTTCATGTCTTGTCCTCATGTCTTCGTGTCCTCATGTCTCCATGTGTTCTTCTCTTCATGTGTTCTTCTCTTCATGTCCTCTTGTCTTCATGTGTTCTTGTCTTCATGTGTTCTTGTCTTCATGTGTTCTTGTCCTCATGTCTCCATGTCCTCATGTCTCCATGTGTTCTTCTCTTCATGTGTTCTTGTCTTCATGTGTTCTTGTCTTCATGTATTCTTGTCTTCATGTCCTCATGTCTTCATATGTTTCTTGTCTTCATGTCTCTGTCTCATGTGTTCTTGTCTCAGGTTCATGTATTTCTTGTCTTCATGTCCTCATGTCTTCATGTCCTCATGTCTCCATGTGTTCTTGTCTTCATGTGTTCTTGTCTCCATGTCTTCTTGTCTTCATGTCCTCATGTCTTCTTGTCTTCATGTCTTCTCTCCTCAGGCCTCCTTCCACACTCCCTTCACTCAGCTGGGTCAGAGTGCAGAGGGCTGCTCCTCCTACACCTTCCCCAAGATAATGGGCCATGCTAAGGTAAAGATAGACAGACAGAGGGACGGACCTGCCTACCTTGTGATTGGTTGATAGATGCCCCGCCCCCCTCCAGGCCAGTGAGATGCTGCTGTTCAACAAGAAGCTGTCGGCGGTGCAGGCCTGTGATGTGGGCCTGGTGACGGAGGTGTTCCCCCACGGCAGCTTCCAGTCAGAGGCCTGGACCCGACTGAGGGCCTACGCCAAGCTGCCCCCCCACGTAACCACACACACACACACACACACACGCACAGACACAGACACACACACACACACACACACACACGCACAGACACAGACACACACACACACACACACACACACACAGACACATGCGCACACACACACACGCACAGACACACGCACGCACAGACACACACACACAGACACGCACACACAACCACACACACAGTCACTATGTCACTCTTTCCCTCACACACACACAAGAGTGACTCACACTTCAACAAAGCTTAGAGGTAAATACAGTAGCTCCACCAGGTCCTAATGTCTCTCTGTCTCTCTGTCTCTGTCTCTCTCTGTCTCTGTCTCTGTCTCTCTCTCTGTCTCTCTCTCTCTGTCTCTCCCCCCCCTCTCTCCCCCCCCCCAGTCCCTGTCCCTGTCCAAGCAGCTGGTCCGGGCTCTGGAGAAGGACCGCCTCTACTCGGCGAACGATGCTGAGGTGGAGCTGCTGACGGCCAGATGGACGTCAGACGAGTGCTTCAGCGCCGTCATGAGCTTCTTCCAGGCCAAGGCCAAGCTGTGAGACAGGTGTGTGTGTGAGACAGCTGTGTGTGTCTCAGTCTAGATGAAGAGGTGACGATAGTTAAAGTGCCTTCAACTCTCCGACAAGTCTTTCAGGGGATTAAACTATTCATTCAAAGTGGCGTCGTGTTGTCTTCTCTCATCTGTAAACGTTGATTTACAGGATCGTCTCCTGTGTGGGACAGTCCTGTGTTTTCCTGCAGTTCTTGAATGCATCTTTTATCACAAGTCGACTTACAATCAGTCGATAACGATCAATAACTGGAGACCATCCTCTTCATCACTCTTTAGTGAGCACCAGTGACCTTTAGTGACCTCCAGTGACCTTCAAGAGAAAGATGTGTTCCAGAGGAAATGATGGAAGTCAACAGGCGTTAAGCTCTTTAAGAACGGGTTTAAACCTGGACCACCTGGGACCAACGAGACCACCTGGGACCAACGAGACCACCTGGACCACCTGGACCAACAAGACCACCTGGGACCAATGAGACCACCTGGACCACCTGGGACCAACGAGACCACCTGGACCACCTGTACCAACGAGACCACCTGGGACCAATGAGACCACCTGGACCAACGAGACCACCTGGGACCAATGAGACCACCTGGACCAACGAGACCACCTGGACCAACGAGACCACCTGGGACCAATGAGACCACCTGGACCAACGAGACCACCTGGACCACCTGGACCAACGAGACCACCTGGGACCAACGAGACCACCTGGACCAACGAGACCACCTGGACCAACGAGACCACCTGGGACCAATGAGACCACCTGGACCACCTGGGACCAACGAGACCACCTGGGACCGAGACCACCTGGACCAACGAGACCACCTGGACCACCTGGGACCAACGAGACCACCTGGACCAACGAGACCACCTGGACCAACGAGACCACCTCTGCTCTGATTTACATAATAACGACGATATAAATGGTATTGATAACTAATGAATGTGAACTGATCTCAGATCATTAAATAACATTTAAAGTTCATCCCAGAAAAACAGAATTCATGGAAATCATTTAAATTATTATCAAACTGTTGAACTGAGTTAATATTGTTGAATCCAGAGTTAAATATATGTTGACGTATAAATGAACTTAATACACGTCAAGAAAATCATTTCAGATACCATTAAAATACCTGCCGCCGCCTCCGTGCCGGTTCCCCTGCGGTTCCCGCTGCCGGTTCCCCCTGCAGTTCCCGCCGCCGGTGCCCATGCGGTTCCCGCCGCCGGTTCCCATGCGGTTCCGCTTGCGGTGCCCTCCCGGTTTCCTTGGTGCCCACATCACGGACCCCACGCGCCCGGTGCCCATGCGGTTCCCCCTGCAGTTCCCGCCGCCGGTTCCCCTGCGGTTTCCGCCGCCGGTCCTTCCGCTGCCTCCGGTTCCCGCCGCCGGTTCTCTTGCGGTTCCCGCCACTGGTCCTGCCGCTGCCTCCGTGCCCAACCCACTACCAAGCCGGTTGGTGGTGTGCACCCTGAGTGACCTCCTGACTATCGGGAGTATTCAGTCATGAAGACCTTCTCCCGACCCGACTGCTCCCGGGCGGGCTTGTTGGAGATGGCCGGGAGAACGCTGTACCTGGATCTGACTCCCGGGTTACCGTCGGTGTTTTGGGTTACTGTTCTGTCAGATTTGGGTAAACCCGTTTGTTGGGCGGTGAGTGACCGCACGTAAGGTGGCGTCGGCTGGGACTTTTTGAGTCCGGGGGCGGGTGGTTTGGGGGCGGGCCTCTTGGTGTCCTGCTGGTTTTCTGTTTCCTGCTTCTGCAACCCACGAGAGATGTCGGAAGGCGGTTGCCTTCGCTCCCGGTCTGCAGACGGGCATAATAACTTTCGCTGTTCGCCATTCTCTCACTGCAGTGCGACTTCTTCCTTTGCACCATGACGGTGGGCCAGCGCCTCGCTCTCGCTCTGGTACTTCTCGGCTTCCGCTCGGTACATGTTGAGCTGGGTCGTCAGCGCCTTGATGGAGTCGCCCTGCTCTCTGTTGGCCGCCTGCCACATGTTGATCACCTCCAGGGGCACCAGCTTGGATATATGCCCCTTCAGCTTCTCAATCTCTCGCTCCCTGTCTTTTAGTTCGAGGGAGGTTTCATTCAGTTGCCTGGACTTGGTGCTCAGCTTCCTGTGCAAATCCCGTCCCAACAAGTCGTGATGGATTTTGTCAGGCGATGCTGCCCGGCGGTCTTTGTTGAGTTACTTTTGCGTCCTCTCTGGTAAGGCGCCCTGCAAAACAACTCAGCTGGAGGTCCAGTGAGTTTGTCTCGAAAACCTTGTCGTTGAGCGCCAGCTGCAGCCGGCTCAGCTGCTTCCTCAGCTGCTGCTGGCCGGCCCGGAGGCCGGAGTTCTCCTCCCGGAGCCGCTCGCTCGTCTCCTGAAGTTTGACGTTCTTTTCCTGCTTGTTCTGCACCTCCAGCTCCAGGTCCTGGATTCTCCCCCTCAGTTCCGCCCCCTGCCTGCCCAGAGCCACTTCCAGGTCGCTGTTGGTCTTCCTCAGCCGGCTGCATTCCTGTGTGTCCGCCGCCTGCCCCAGCAGGGCGTCCCTCTCTCTGGTCAGCTGCTCTATCTGCCTCCCCCGCTCCAACAAGTCCTCCTGGCCCTTCTTCCACAGCTCCACTTGGACTCTTCTGTTTCGCAGCTCTTGTTTTAGCTTGCGGTTCTCTTTCAAAGCTAACTTGCACATTTTGTTCTCAGCAATGAGTAAGTTAACTTCATTCTCTAGTTTAGTGATTGGCACCTTCTGAGCCTCGTTGATCTCCAGTTGTTCGAGAGCGTCCTCGAGTTGCGCCCTCAGTCGTGTTTCGTTGGCGCTCTGCATTTTGTCTTTGTGCAAAAAATGATTCTTTAATTTCAGAGGAAACGAGGCGCGTTGTCCGAGAGAGAAGTCGCAGCCTGTTGAGCGCTGCAGTCAAAGGCGCGATGACGTCACAGCGCCGCGGAGCCTTTGATCATAGGTCACTGGAAATCCCCTCGTTGAGCGCAGCGCAGGGGGGCGGGGCTCTGGCGAGCGGAGAGGACATCTGTCCTCGTGAATGTCGCTCGGTTCAACGTTGTGCCGCAGTGTCAACGCCTAGTAATACACACGTTACCGGTTAAACAATGCGCGTGCACGGGCTGCCAACAGCTGTCTAACTGCGACAGCAGCGGACCGTCCGCGTCACAGTCGCCAGTTAAACCGGGCTCCAGTTAAACCGTAACACCGGGAGAGTCCTCAGAGCTGTGACCTCTGCTCCAGATTCCCAGAGCAAGGGTCGCTGGAGGAGTGACGTCACCAGTCCCCTCTGGTTGTGTAACAGGTGTTTATTGGGTTCTGGTTCTGTGAGGTCCGCTGAGGGCTGCGCATGTAACTCTTCTTCTTCAGGTTCTCCAGGTTCTCCAGGTTCTCCATGCTGTCCAGTGTTCCCGGTCTGAAGTTCCACACCTCGGCCTCCCCTCTGATGGGTGAGTCCTCCTGCTTTATCTTTTACACAAGAGGTTCAACACTTCGGTATTCTATTCTCCACTCGGGGAGAGGTGGAGCTGGAGAGGTGAAGCAAGAGAGGTGGAGCTGGAGAGGTGAAGCTGGAGAGGTGGAGCTAAAGAGGTGAAGCTAGAGAGGTGGAGCTGGAGAGGTGAAGCAAGAGAGGTGAAGCAAGAGAGGTGGAGCAAGAGAGGTGGAGCTGGAGAGGTGAAGCTGGAGAGGTGGAGCTGGAGAGGTGAAGCTGGAGAGGTGGAGCTAAAGAGGTGAAGCTAGAGAGGTGGAGCTGGAGAGGTGAAGCAAGAGAGGTGAAGCAAGAGAGGTGGAGCAAGAGAGGTGGAGCTGGAGAGGTGAAGCTGGAGAGGTGGAGCTGGAGAGGTGAAGCTGGAGAGGTGGAGCTGGAGAGGTGGAGCAAGAGAGGTGGAGCTAAAGAGGTGAAGCTAGAGAGGTGGAGCTGGAGAGGTGAAGCAAGAGAGGTGAAGCAAGAGAGGTGGAGCAAGAGAGGTGGAGCTGGAGAGGTGGAGCTGGAGAGGTGGAGCTGGAGAGGTGAAGCTGGAGAGGTGGAGCTAAAGAGGTGAAGCTAGAGAGGTGGAGCTGGAGAGGTGGAGCTGGAGAGCAGGTGGTGTCCAACATGGCGTCCTGTGTGCAGGGGCCACGGTGGAGCAGTTCGAGCGGGCCAAGAGCCGCCTGTCCTCGCTGAAGGAGGACCCGGGCAACGAGGCCAAGCTGAGGATCTACGCCCTGTTCAAACAGGTCAGAGGGCACGGGGCTCTTATTGTGACAGGCTTGCTGCTCCCTCTTAAAGAGACAGGCGCGCCAACAGCGTGTTTTATAAATATCCATTTATTTGTTCCTGCTTTAGTAAAACTTGCATTTTATACAATAGGAATAAATTGAACGTTGTTGTTGTTGGTGATGTCATAATAACTGCATATGCTCTTCTTCTAGTAGACGGTTGCAGGACTTTTATTTTGAAGTTTCTTCGTCCCCTTCCTGCAGGCCACTCAGGGTCCCTGCAACACCCCCAAACCTGGCATGCTGGACTTCGTCAACAAGGTGAAGTGGGAGGCGTGGCGGTCCCTGGGCTCCGTCTCTCAGGTAGGACCCCCCGGCACACTTGGGCCTTTCAGGGCGAGCGGGCCGGAGGCCTGAACCGCTTTGTGTCCCTCAGGACGAAGCCCGGCAGCAGTACTGCGACCTGATTGGCTCCCTGGCGGCAGCAGAAGGCGAGAGCTCCGCCCCCGTGGCCGCACAGCCCGCCGGAAGCGGGCCGACATACGAGACGCTGCTGGTCACCACGGAGGACGCCATCACCACCATCACCCTGAACCGGCCGGCCAAGAAGAACGCCCTCACCACCGCGGTGAGACACTACCGCGCCGCTCCACAGGGGGCGCCACAGCACCACGGACTGAACGCTCCTTTAATCACTTTAAAAACTGCTTGTTTCATGACAAGTTTTTGAATGTAGATTTAAATCTATAATAATATTATTATCAACGTGTGTTCTTATGTTCCATTTCTCTTTGCTTCCAGATGTACGACGACATTATAGCAGCTCTGGACCAGGCAGCGAAAGACGACTCCGTCATCACCGTTTTCACTGGTACACACACACACACGCACACACACAGACAGACACAGACATACAGTCACACACACACACAGACACACACACACACAGACACACAGACAGACACACACACACACACAGACACACACAAACACACAGAGACACACACCCACAATGACACACAGACACACACACCCACACAATCACATGTGTGTGCTCCTCATTACTTCAGGCGCCGGTGATTTCTACTGCAGCGGGAACGACCTGTCCAACTTCACCAGCGTCCCCGAGGGGGGGCTGGAGGAGTCGGCCCGGCGGGGGGGAGAGCTGCTCAGGTGAGCTCTGATTGGCTCGTTAGTCTCTGATCAGGTTTAGATCATGTTTAGAACAGCTCGTTGCCTGTAGGGTTTCATCTTTCCGACGCTCCTTGAACACATCGCGCACAATAGTGAGTCATGAGGTCACCTGAAGGATCCTATTGGCTCACCACTCCTCTAGTCATGAGGTCACCTGAAGGATCCTATTGGCTCACCACTCCTCTAGTCATGAGGTCACCTGAAGGATCCTATTGGCTCTCCACTCCTCTAGTCATGAGGTCACCTGAAGGATCCTATTAGCTCACCACTCCTCTAGTCATGAGGTCACCTGTAGGATCCTATTGGCTCACCACTCCTCTAGTCATGAGGTCACCTGAAGGATCCTATTGGCTCACCACTCTAGTCATTCAAGATTCAAGATTCAAGATGTTTTATTTGTCACATACACACACAGGGTGTGCAGTGAAATGAAAGTGGCAATGCTCAGCAGGAATGTGCAACAAAGTACACACTATTTACAATAAAAAACAACACAATATTTACAGTAAGTGTGTGTGTGTGTGTGTGTGTGTGTGTCCTAAGAGGGCAGTTGTGTGGGTCTATGTGGTGGTCCTGGTGAGGTCGGAGTTCACAGTCCTGATGGCCTGAGGAAAGAAACTCCGTCTCAGTCTCTCTGTTCTTGCAGCGTGACTACGGGCGCCTGCCTGACCGCAGCAGCTGAAACAGTCTGTTGTTGGGGTGGTGAGGATCCTTCATGATCCTGCGGCTCTGGTTCTGCACCTCCTGGTGTACAAGTCCTGCAGGGTGGGAGTGTAGTTCAATAGTGCGCTCAGCCGACTACTCTCTGCAAACCTTCCTGTCCTGAGCGGGCAGTTGCCAAACCAGGCTGTGATGCTTCCTGTCAGGACGCTCTCACAGCTCCAGAGTAGAAGGACTGAAGGATCCTCTGGGAAACTTTAAATTTCCTCAGCTGCCTGAGGTGGTAGAGGCGCTGCCTTGCCTTTCTCACCAGAGTGTCTGTGTTTGTTGACCATGTCAGATCCTCGGTGATGTGGACTCCCAGGTATTTATACCCGCTCACCCTCTCCACAGTAGTCCGGTTAATCCCCAGTGGTGAGTCGTCCTCTGTTGTTGTACCCTCCTAAAGTCCACAATCAGCTCCTTAGTTTTGGTGACATTCATGATGAGGCTGTTGTCCTGGCACCAGAGTGACAGATCAGCAACTTCCTCCAGGTAGGCCTTCTCGGCGTTGGCGGAGATCAGGCCCACCACCCCTGTGTCATCCGCAAACTTGATGATGGTGTTGGAGCTGAACCTGGCCACACAGTCATGTGTGTACAGGAGTACAGTAGGGGCTGAGGGCGTAACCCTGGGGGATCCTGTGTTCAGGGTGAGGATTTGAGGTGTGTCTGCCCACCCTGACCACCTGTGGCCTGGCGGTCAGGAAGTCCAGGATCCAAGCACACAGGGGTGTTCAGTCCCAGCTCAATCAGCTTGCCGGCCAGTCTGGAGGGACTATGGTGTTGAAAGCTGAACTATAATCAATGAACAGCAGTCTCACATAGCCCCCTCTGGCTGTCCAGATGAGAGAGTGGTGTGCAGTACCTGGGAGACAGCATCATCTGTGGATCTGTTTGGGCGATAAGCAAACTGCAGCGGGTCCATGGAGGAAGGAGGAAGGCGCAGATGTAGTCCTTTATCAGCCTCTCAAAGCATTTCATGACCACCGAGGTGAGGGCCACGGTCGGTAGTCATTCATACATGCTGGAGAAGCATTCTTGGGCACAGGGACAATAGTGGATCTCTTGAAGCAGGCGGGGACCACGGACTCAGCCAGGAGAGGTTGAATATTGTGGTGAACACTGGAGCTAGCTGATTAGCACAGGTCTTCAGTACTGCCCAGATATGCCATCTGCACCTCGAGCTTTCCTGGTGTTCACCCTCTCCAGTGCCCTCCTCTCACTGTACTCCGTCAGCGAGGCTGTGTGTTCATCCCCAGCGTAGAACTCACCTCGGCTACGCTTGATGTTGTTGTTGCAGCGAGCTAGCGCTGTTGTTGCTAGCCTCAAACCGTGCATAAAATGAGTTCAGGTCGTCCGCTAGGGATGTCGGCACTCACCATGCGAGGTCTGCTCTGGTAGTCTGTGATAGTCCGTAGCCCCTGCCATAGGCGCCTGGTGTCGCGGCTGCTCCATCTGTGATTCCACTCTGTCTCGGTACCTCCTCTTGGCCTTCTTCACCGCCCTCATGAGGTCACCTGAAGGATCCTATTGGCTCACCACTCCTCTAGTCATGAGGTCACCTGAAGGATCCTATTGGCTCACCACTCCTCTAGTCATGAGGTCACCTGAAGGATCCTATTGGCTCACCACTCCTCTAGTCATGAGGTCACCTGAAGGATCCTATTGGCTCACCACTCCTCTAGTCATGAGGTCACCTGAAGGATCCTATTGGCTCTCCACTCTAGTCATGAGGTCACCTGAAGGATCCTATTGGCTCACCACTCCTCTAGTCATGAGGTCACCTGGAGGATCCTATTGGCTCACCACTCCTCTAGTCATGAGGTCACCTGGAGGATCCTATTGGCTCACCACTCCTCTAGTCATGAGGTCACCTGAAGGATCCTATTGGCTCTCCTCTAGTCATGAGGTCACCTGGAGGATCCTATTGGCTCTCCTCTAGTCATGAGGTCACCTGAAGGATCCTATTGGCTCTCCACTCCTCTAGTCATGAGGTCACCTGGAGGATCCTATTGGCTCACCACTCCTCTAGTCATGAGGTCACCTGAAGGATCCTATTGGCTCACCACTCCTCTAGTCATGAGGTCACCTGAAGGATCCTATTGGCTCACCACTCCTCTAGTCATGAGGTCACCTGAAGGATCCTATTGGCTCACCACTCCTCTAGTCATGAGGTCACCTGAAGGATCCTATTGGCTCACCACTCCTCTAGTCATGAGGTCACCTGAAGGATCCTATTGGCTCACCACTCCTCTAGTCATGAGGTCACCTGAAGGATCCTATTGGCTCACCACTCCTCTAGTCATGAGGTCACCTGAAGGATCCTATTGGCTCACCACTCCTCTAGTCATGAGGTCACCTGAAGGATCCTATTGGCTCACCACTCCTCTAGTCATGAGGTCACCTGAAGGATCCTATTGGCTCACCACTCCTCTAGTCATGAGGTCACCTGAAGGATCCTATTGGCTCACCACTCTAGTCATGAGGTCACCTGAGGGATCCTATTGGCTCACCACTCTAGTCATGAGGTCACATGAAGGATCCTATTGGCTCACCACTCCTCTAGTCATGAGGTCACCCAGGATCCTATTGGCTCACCACTCCTCTAGTCATGAGGTCACCTGAAGGATCCTATTGGCTCACCACTCTAGTCATGAGGTCACCTGAAGGATCCTATTGGCTCACCACTCCTCTAGTCATGAGGTCACCTGAAGGATCCTATTGGCTCACCACTCCTCTAGTCATGAGGTCACCTGAAGGATCCTATTGGCTCACCACTCCTCTAGTCATGAGGTCACCTGAAGGATCCTATTGGCTCTCCTCTAGTCATGAGGTCACCTGGAGGATCCTATTGGCTCACCACTCCTCTAGTCATGAGGTCACCTGAAGGATCCTATTGGCTCACCACTCCTCTAGTCATGAGGTCACCTGAAGGATCCTATTGGCTCACCACTCCTCTAGTCATGAGGTCACCTGAAGGATCCTATTGGCTCACCACTCCTCTAGTCATGAGGTCACCTGAAGGATCCTATTGGCTCTCCACTCCTCTAGTCATGAGGTCACCTGAAGGATCCTATTGGCTCACCACTCCTCTAGTCATGAGGTCACCTGAAGGATCCTATTGGCTCACCACTCCTCTAGTCATGAGGTCACCTGAAGGATCCTATTGGCTCACCACTCCTCTAGTCATGAGGTCACCTGAAGGATCCTATTGGCTCACCACTCCTCTAGTCATGAGGTCACCTGAAGGATCCTATTGGCTCACCACTCCTCTAGTCATGAGGTCACCTGAAGGATCCTATTGGCTCCACTCCTCTAGTCATGAGGTCACCTGAAGGATCCTATTGGCTCACCACTCCTCTAGTCATGAGGTCACCTGAAGGATCCTATTGGCTCACCACTCCTCTAGTCATGAGGTCACCTGAAGGATCCTATTGGCTCACCACTCCTCTAGTCATGAGGTCACCTGAAGGATCCTATTGGCTCACCACTCCTCTAGTCATGAGGTCACCTGAAGGATCCTATTGGCTCACCACTCCTCTAGTCATGAGGTCACCTGAAGGATCCTATTGGCTCACCACTCCTCTAGTCATGAGGTCACCTGAAGGATCCTATTGGCTCACCACTCCTCTAGTCATGGTCACTTGAAGGATCCTATTGGCTCACCACTCCTCTAGTCATGAGGTCATCTGAAGGATCCTATTGGCTCACCACTCCTCTAGTCATGAGGTCACCTGAAGGATCCTATTGGCTCTCCTCTAGTCATGAGGTCACCTGAAGGATCCTATTGGCTCACCACTCCTCTAGTCATGAGGTCACCTGAAGGATCCTATTGGCTCACCACTCCTCTAGTCATGAGGTCACCTGAAGGATCCTATTGGCTCACCACTCCTCTAGTCATGAGGTCACCTGAAGGATCCTATTGGCTCACCACTCCTCTAGTCATGAGGTCACCTGAAGGATCCTATTGCCTCACCACTCCTCTAGTCATGAGGTCACCTGAAGGATCCTATTGGCTCACCACTTCTCTAGTCATGAGGTCACCTGAAGGATCCTATTGGCTCACCACCCTCTAGTCATGAGGTCACCTGAAGGATCCTATTGGCTCTCCTCTAGTCATGAGGTCACCTGAAGGATCCTATTGGCTCACCACCTCTAGTCATGAGGTCACCTGAAGGATCCTATTGGCTCACCACTCCTCTAGTCATGAGGTCACCTGGAAGGATCCTATTGCCTCACCACTCCTCTAGTCATGAGGTCACCTGAAGGATCCTATTGGCTCACCACTCCTCTAGTCATGAGGTCACCTGTAGGATCCTATTGGCTCACCACTCCTCTAGTCATGAGGTCACCTGAAGGATCCTATTGGCTCACCACTCCTCTAGTCATGAGGTCACCTGTAGGATCCTATTGGCTCACCACTCCTCTAGTCATGGTTCATGTCGTCTTATGTCTTGTCGTCTCTTTCATGTGTTCATGATCTCATGTCTTCTTGTGTCTCATGTCATCTGTCTTCATGTTCTTGTCTTGTCTTCATGTGTCAATGTCTCCATGTCTCCATGTTCATGTGTTCTTGTCTCCTTGTCTTCATGTCTCCATGTGTTCTTGTCTCTATGTGTCCATGTCTTCATGTATCTCATGTCTCCATGTGTTCATGTGTTCATGTCTTCATGTGTTCATGTGTCCATGTCTTCTTGTCTTCATGTGTTCTTGTCTCCATGTCTTCATGTCTTCATGTCTCCATGTATTCATGTCTTCTTGTCTCCATGTCATCGTGTTTTCATGTCTTCTTGTCTCCATGTCTTCATGTCTTCATGTCTTCATGTTCATCGTGTTCATGTCTTCATGTGTGTTCTGTCTTCATGTGTTCATGTCTCCTTGTCTTCATGTGTTCATGTCTTCTTGTCTTCATGTATTCTTGTCTTCATGTCTTGTCTTCATGTCCTCATGTCTTCTTGTCTTCATGTCTCCATGTCTTCATGTCTTCATGTGTTCTTGTCTTCATGTGTTCTTGTCTTCATGTGTTCATGTCTCCATGTCTTCATGTGTTCTTGTCTTCATGTGTTCATGTCTTCATGTGTCCATGTCTTCATGTGTTCTTGTCTTCATGTGTTCATGTCTCCTTGTCTTCATGTGTTCTTGTCTCCATGTCTTCATGTGTTCTTGTCTTCTTGTCTTCATGTGTTCTTGTCTTCATGTCTCCATGTGTTCTTGTCTTCATGTGTTCTTGTCTTCATGTCTCCCATTTGTCTTCATGTCATGTCTTCATGTATTCATGTCTTCATTCCATTCTTCATGTCTTCATGTCTCATGTGTTCTTGTCTTCATGTGTTCATGTCTTGTCATGTTCCATGTCTTCTTGTCTTCATGTGTTCCATGTCTTCTTGTCTTCATGTCTCATGTCTTCATCATGTTCTTCTTGTCTTCATGTCTCTTCTGTCTTCATGTTTCTTGTCTTCATGTCTTCATGTCTTGTCTTCATGTCTTCTGTCTTCATGTCATAATATTCATGTCTTCTTGTCTCCATGTCTTCTTGTCTTCATGTCTTCTTGTCGCCTTGTCTTCATGTCTCAGTGTCTTCATGTCTCCATGTGTCTTTGTCTTCATGTGTTCTTGTCTTCATGTCTCCATGTCTTCATGTTGTTCTTCATGTTCCATGTTCTTGTCATGTCCTCATGTCTTCTTGTCTCCATGTCTTCATGTCTTCTTGTCTCCATGTCTTCTTGTCTCCATGTATTCATGTCTCCATGTCCTCATGTCTTCATGTTCTTGTCTCATCTTCATGTCTCCTTGTCTTCATGTTCCATGTCTCTTGTCTTCATGCATGTCTCCATGTTCTTGTCTTCATGTCTCCATGTGTTCTTGTCTTCATGTCCTCTTGTCTTCATGTGTTCTTGTCTTCATGTCCTCATGTCTCCATGTGTTCTTGTCTTCATGTGTTCTTGTCTTCATGTCTCCATGTCTTCATGTCTTCATGTCTCCATGTCTTCTTGTCTTCATGTCTCCATGTCTTCATGTCTTCTTGTCTCCATGTCTCCATGTATTCATGTCTTCATGTCTTCTTGTCTTCATGTCTCCATGTCTTCATGTCTCCATGTGTTCTTCTCTTCATGTGTTCTTGTCTCCATGTGTTCTTGTCTTCATGTGTTCTTGTCTTCATGTCTCCTTGTCTTCATGTCTCCATGTCTTCTTGTCTTCATGTGTTCATGTCTCCATGTGTTCTTGTCTTCATGTGTTCTTGTCTTCATGTCTCCATGTCCTCATGTCTCCATGTGTTCTTGTCTTCATGTCTCCATGTGTTCATGTCTTCATGTCTCCATGTATTCATGTCTTCATGTGTTCTTGTCTTCATGTGTTCTTGTCTTCATGTCTCCATGTGTTCATGTCTTCATGTCCTCATGTCTCCATGTGTTCTTCTCTTCATGTGTTCTTGTCTTCATGTATTCTTGTCTTCATGTGTTCTTGTCTTCATGTCTCCTTGTCCTCATGTGTTCATGTCTTCATGTCTCCTTGTCTTCATGTCTTCATGTCTTCATGTCTTCATGTCTCCGTGTCTTTGTGTCTCCATGTCTTCTTGTCTCCATGTATTCATGTCTTCATGTATTCATGTCTTCATGTCTCCATGTCTTCGTGTCTTCATGTCTCCGTGTCTTCATGTCTTCGTGTCTCCATGTCTTCATGTCCTCATGTCACCGTGTCATCATGTCTTCATGTCTCCGTGTCTTCATGTATTCATGTCCTCAGTGTTTTCATGTCTCCATGTCTTCATGTCTCCATGTCATCGTGTTTTCGTGTCTTCATGTCTCCATGTTCTTGTCTCCATGTCTTCATGTTACCATGTCTCCATGTATTCATGTCTCCATGTATTCATGTCTCCTCATGTCTTCTTGTCTTCATGTCTTCTGTGTCTTCTTGTCTTCATGTGTTCTTGTCTTCATGTCTTCATGTTCATGTCTTCATGTTCATGTCTTCATGTCTCATGTCTTCTTGTCTTCATGTGTTCTTGTGTTCCCATGTCTTCATGTGTTCTTGTCTTCATGTTCATGTGTCTCTTGTCTTCATGTGTTCTTGTCTTCCATGTGTATTCTTGTCTTCCATGTGTTCTTCTTGTCTTCATGTCTCCATGTCTTCATTGTTCATGTCTTGTCTTCATGTCTTCATGTTCCATGTGTTCATGTCTTCATGTGTTCTTGTCTTCATGTGTTCTTGTCTCATGTCTTCATGTGTTCATGTCTTCATGTGTTCTTGTCTCATGTGTTCTCTCTTGTCTTCATGTGTTCATGTCCTCATGTCTTCATGTCTTCATGTGTTCTTGTCTTCATGTGTTCTTGTCTTCATGTCCTCATGTCTCATGTGTTCATGTCTCATGTCTTCATGTCTTGTCTTCTTGTCTTCATGTGTTCATGTCTTCATGTCCTCATGTCTTCATGTCTTCTTGTCTTCTTGTCTCCATGTCTTCTTGTCTTCATGTCCTCTTGTCTTCATGTCTCCATGTGTTCTTGTCTTCATGTGTTCTTGTCTCCATGTCCTCATGTCTCCATGTCCTCTTGTCTTCATGTCTCCATGTGTTCATGTCTCCATGTCTTCATGTGTTCTTGTCTTCATGTGTTCTTGTCTTGTCTTCATGTGTTCTTGTCTTCATGTCCTCATGTCTTCATGTCTTGTCCTCATGTCTCCATGTCCTCATGTCTCCATGTGTTCATGTCTTGTCCTCATGTGTTCATGTCCTCATGTCTTCATGTCTTCATGTCCTCATGTCTCCATGTGTTCATGTCTTGTCATGTTCATATGTCTTCATGTGTCCTCATGTCTTCATGTTCTGTCTTCATGTGTTCATGTCTTCATGTCTTCATGTGTTCTTGTGTTCATGTGTTCTTGTCTTCATGTGTTCTTGTCTTCATGTGTTCATGTCTCCATGTCTTCATGTGTTCTTGTCTTCATGTGTTCATGTCTCCATGTCTTGTCTTCATGTCTCCATGTCTTCTTGTCTTCATGTGTTCATGTCTCCATGTGTTCATGTCTTCATGTGTTCATGTCTTCATGTGTTCATGTCTTCATGTCTCCATGTCTTCATGTGTTCTTGTCTTCATGTGTTCATGTCTCCATGTGTTCATGTCTTCTTGTCTTCATGTCTCCATGTCTTCATGTGTTCTTGTCTTCATGTGTTCTTGTCTTCATGTGTTCATGTCTCCATGTGTTCATGTCTTCATAAGGAGGTTCTAGTAGTCATGAGGAGGTTCTAGTCATCATGAGGAGGTTCTAGTGGTCATGGGGAGGTTCTAGGTCATGAGGAGGTTCTAGTCATGAGGAGTACCAGTAGCTGCGATGAGGAGGTTCTAGTAGTCATGAGGAGGTTCTAGTAGTCATGATGAGGTTCTAGTGGTCATGGGGAGGTTCTAGTAGTCATGATGAGGTTCTAGTGGTCATGAGGAGGTTCTAGTAGTCATGAGGAGGTTCTAGTAGTCATGAGGAGGTTCTAGTAGTCATGATGAGGTTCTAGTGGTCATAAGGAGGTTCTAGTAGTCATGAGGAGGTTCTAGTAGTCATGAGGAGGTTCTAGTAGTCATGATGAGGTTCTAGTAGTCATGATGAGGTTCTAGTGGTCATGAGGAGGTTCTAGTGGTCATGAGGAGGTTCTAGTAGTCATGATGAGGTTCTAGTAGTCATGATGAGGTTCTAGTGGTCATAAGGAGGTTCTAGTGGTCATGAGGAGGTTCTAGTAGTCATGAGGAGGTTCTAGTAGTCATGATGAGGTTCTAGTGGTCATGGGGAGGTTCTAGTAGTCATGAGGAGGTTCTAGTAGTCATAAGGAGGTTCTAGTCGTCATGAGGAGGTTCTAGTAGTCATGAGGAGGTTCTAGTAGTCATGAGGAGGTTCTAGTGGTCATGAGGAGGTTCTAGTAGTCATGAGGAGGTTCTAGTAGTCATGATGAGGTTCTAGTAGTCATGAGGTTCTAGTAGTCATGATGAGGTTCTAGTGGTCATAGGGAGGTTCTAGTAGTCATGAGGAGGTTCTAGTAGTCATGATGAGGTTCTAGTGGTCATAAGGAGGTTCTAGTAGTCATGAGGAGGTTCTAGTAGTCATGATGAGGTTCTAGTAGTCATGATGAGGTTCTAGTGGTCATAAGGAGGTTCTAGTAGTCATGATGAGGTTCTAGTGGTCATAAGGAGGTTCTAGTAGTCATGAGGAGGTTCTAGTAGTCATGATGAGGTTCTATTAGTCATGATGAGGTTCTAGTGGTCATGAGGAGGTTCTAGTGATAGTAGAACCAGACGTCAGGCTAGTTGTCTGTCCTACTTCAGAAGAGGGAACCGTCAATCAACGTCAAGTTGGTTGATATATATTCTACAGACGTGTGTGTGGGGGGTAACACACATACACACATATACACACACATACACACACACATATACACACACACACACATATATATACACACACACACACACACACACCTCTTGTGGCTGCGTGTTCCTCCTCCAGGCTCCGCGCTGCTCGCCAAAATCACTGCGGCTGTTTCTAAATGAGCCTCACCTGTGTGGTGGGCGGGTCCTTTGTGATGTACTGGATTAAAAAGCCTAACGGGCCGGATATGGCCCGCGGGCCGTAGTTTGCCCATGTCTGGATTAGGGTTAGGGTGTTATATACATATATATATATACATATATATTAGGGCTGTGAAACGATTAACATTTTTAATCAGGTTAATCACAGGTTTCTGTGGATTAATCATGATTAATCACATATATACATTTACAGGCTCTCAAGACAGGCAAGAGCTCCGAGAAGAGTTGTTGAAGGGGGGGGGGATCGGAGTCGTGTTAACGCGACACGTAGAGACAGAATGACATGCTGCTGGTTCGAGACAACCAGCAACAGACGGATTGGAAGCTCATTATGCGCATGCGTTTAAAAAAACCAACTAATTAATCCTGTAATTTTATTAACTGAGTTAACGCGTTATTTTTCACAGCACTAATATATATGTATACATATATACATATACATATATATGTATATATATATATATTAGGGCTGTGAAACGATTAACATTTTTAATCAGGTTAATCACAGGTTTCTGTGGATTAATCATGATTAATCCCATATATACATTCAGGGTTTTTCCTGGGTCAAAATGGGTCGTCGGTGCTCCCACCGTCTGTTCGTTGAGTGGGTGATCAGCAGCTGGCCGCTCGGTCCATTCGCACACCTCACAGTTGCGTATTGATCAGACAAGAAGACACGCTTATCAACTCCAGTGTTTCCTCCTATTATAACAGGGGAAATTCCACCCGTCACCCTGTAATTTGTCTACCCCCCACCCCCCGTCAACAATTCTCGGCTCGCGCGACAGAGCGATGCGCGCGCCGGCATCGAAGCTCTGCGGCGACCGCGATCGACATCTTGAGCACCCCTGCATTAAAACATTAAAGAGCCGAGAGTTTTTTTCAGCGTGAGAAATCCGATGTGTGGCGGGAGTGCGTGAGTTAAGACCGAAATGCGTGAGTCTCACGCTCAATGCGTGACACTTGAGAGCCCTGCATTGCTCACCAGTCCCGATGTGCGCGCACACGCCGGCATCCGAGCTCTGCGGCGCGCGAGACGGAGATCGGAGTCGTCTTAACGCGACACTAGAGACAGAATGACACGCTGCTGGAGAGACGACCAACAACAGACGGATTGGAAGCTCATTCTGCGCATGCGTTAAATGCATTTTTTTTTTAAACTAGTTAAATCTGTAATTTAATTAACTGAGTAAACGCGTTATTTTTCACAGCACTAATATATATACATATATATGTATATATATATGTATACATATATATGTATATATATATGTATATATATATATTTTTAATCCGGCCCTCCGAACTTGTCCAAATCGCAGCTTTGTTTACTTCCGGTGTGCGTTGGCGCGGAAAGTACTCGTCACACGAAACCCTTCACCATGATTTGTCAATCCTTGTCTGTCAACATTTTGCGAAAAAAACAACCAATGAACACTCAGTACATCACAAAGGACCTCCCACCTCACAGGTGAGGCTCATCTAGAAACAGAGCAGTGATTTTGGCGAGCAGCGCGGAGCCTGGAGGGGCTGCGGAGCCACGAGGAGGAACACGCAGCCAGAAGAGAGCCACTTGGACCGGGTAAGAGGCTTCACATCGTTACGTGTCACGGTGTCCGTCCCGGTGTCCGTAACTTGTGCGCGGTGCTGACTAGACTTGTATTTTACAGAGAGGATTCACCAGCGCCTGCAGCTCCACCTGCAGCTCCGCCTGCCCGGCCAGCAGAGAGTTCTCGTGACACGATGACATGATGTTATTATAGTGAAGCCATATTGTAAATACTCTGTCAATAGTTGTGTTCTGTTTTCTATTTCACAACATGTATATAATGTAGAATTTTTTATTTTTTATGTACCAATACATATTTATAATTTAAAAAAATGTAATGGTCATTTTTTATTTGCACACACCCCATGAAGCTTTATCTGCAATATGAAGTAATTTCTCAGTCCCATCTTTATCATTTCGGTGAATGTGTGACAGACCACATCATTTTGACTCAAAAATAACAAATGTAGTTTTCCACATTTATTTACATGTATCTAGCATTGTATTCAGATATTTCACTGCTTTTGTGAACCAATTTCAAACACCAAAACAGTTCGTCCACATGATTAAAGAGGGGTTTCAGAAGTGATATGAAGAATTTTTAAAAATCGAACTTCAATTTTCAGCTTTAGGGCCATATTTTCTCTTTCCACTTGTACCTGAGGACAATTGTGCATCATTATATAGAGAGCTGAGACAATCCGTCCATTATTTTGCGGGGTTTAAAACAATTAGAATAATTGAGCTTGGTTATTTTGTTGGGTAATAATATGTTTTGAATGTTGAAAGTGATTCCATTGATCTCTTTCCAGTAAATGTCGATTTCTTTAACTTTGCACCTTCAATTGAAATGTATAAAAATCAGATGCAATCTCCAGGTTTAATAAATTACATGGCGTGTCCAAATGCTCCTGGCCCGGCCCCTCTGTCACATTTTAGAACCGATTGTGGCCCGCGAGTCAAAAAGTTTGCCCACCCCTGACCTTGACCCCTGAAGCTTGAATCAAAGTGGAACATTCTAATCTTTCTTCTTCTTTTCCAGACGTCCTGAGTGTTTCTCGTTTTCAGCCCCGGAGGCGACTTTAAAAACAAAGATCATCGTTCATGACTCACAGGTGGAGAGTTATTTAAAGAAGACACACACACACTCACACACACTCACACACACTCACACACACACTCACACACACTCACTGTGCAGGGCTGATGTCATACCAGCAGAGGGAGAATCCCAGACGTGTGATTGCAGCCGGAGGTCCAGTCAGAGTCTCTGGCTGTCAGACTGAGAACCCTCCAGAACCCGTGACCTTCTCTTGCAGCTCCAGAACCCATCTCAGACCCGTTGGTTCCTTGTGTTCTGTGACGTTCAGGTTCCTCTGAACCCTCCAGAACTTCATCCAGACGTTAACAGTCTTTCTCGGATCCGTTGGATCTCATAAACTCTGATCCAGAACCACTTCTGTTTCCTCAGAACACGAGGAACCCATTAGGCTGCAGAGCCGCCGCTCTTTACAAGCCCCTCTACATCTGCACAGGCTCTTCACAAACACCTCCAGAACCGCCAGAACCGCCCCGCCCTTTCATCTCCCCACCCGCCGTCTCCCTCTGGAGGACTTGAGAACCTCGGACTCAGCGCTCTGCTTCCGGGCCCGGTGGATCCCTCCGGTCCACTTCACCTCCAGGACAGTCAGAACCTCTTCCTACATTCGTGGAACCCTCCAGGTTGAACATCCACCGGCCTGGAAGAACCCTCACATTCCTTGGAGAACTCAAGAGAACCTCGTAGGGGAACCATGTGCCCCCCTCGGAGCCGCTGTGGGCCGGGACCAGGACCAGGTCGCAGTCTGTTAGAGTCCAGAAGCATTTTGAAGTCTTCGTAGTCCAGGAGAGCCACGAGGACACGGCCCCAGTGGCTGATGGGAAGTGTAGTGTGATGTCACAGGACGGAGACGGGACCTCGGAGGTTTGGGTCCACAAGTCTTTGGTTGTCTGTTTCTCACCATCTCGTGTTTTTTCAACATGAAACAGGAACAACTCCGTGGTAACGACCTGCCGATCACCTGTAGCCCCGCCCCTAAAGCCTCCCCGGCTCTATGGTCCTAAACGATGACATCATGCTGTATAGAAGACTAGAAACTAGAGACTGAGACGTAAACTCATGTTTACATGTTTACTGAGGGAAGTAGAGTCACTACATAGACTTCTATACAACCAGAGGAGTCGCCCCCTGGTGGTCAGGAGAGAGAATGCAGCTTTAACACATGAAGCATAGACTTCTATACAACCAGAGGAGCCCCCTGGTGGTCAGGAGAGAGAATGCAGCTTCAACACATGAAGCATAGACTTCTATACAACCAGAGGAGTCGTCCTCACGCCGGGTCAGAACCTGGAGGATGAAGCGGGTCATAAAAAGAAGAAAGGAAACGGACGAGACGAGTCATGAGCCGTGACGTCATGTTGACTCGACTGAGCCAGACTAAACAGATCCAGACCAGCAGACGGACAGACAGACCGACATCTCCTCATCTGGGGGGGGATCCCAGCTCCGCTCCACTAACAGAGGGTGAAGGTAGAAGTTGGAATGAGTCACACAGCGAGATGGGAGGAGACTTGAAGGGAGGAGGGAGGAGGTATAATTATGTTAGGAGGCTGTCGGGTTGAGAGAGGAGAGAGAGAGAGAAGCAAGAGGGAGGGAAGGAAAGAAGAGAGAGAGTCCAGCCCACTCCGCTAAAACCATTCAACTGGTGAACGAGGGAACATTCACCACGAGAGAGAGACAGAGAGAGAGAGAGAGAGAGACAGAGAGAGAGAGAGAGAGACAGAGAGAGAGAGAGAGAGAGACAGAGAGACAGAGAGAGAGAGAGACTTGTCTGGATAACTTCGGGAACACTCTGCAGAGACTTCTCCTCAGAGGTCTCCTCTCTATCTTCATTCATCACGAGGAGGAGGAGGAGGCTTTCTTCTTCTTTTCTTTCTTCCTTTCTTTTCGTGACGCCTCCACATCTCCAGCCATCTGTCCCCGACTAAAAAGAAAGGATTACTCATTCTCTCTCTCGGCGGCGCTTCTTTCCCTCCGTTTCACAGGTGGACTTTACAGCTTCAAACTTCTGAAGACAAAGGGAGGAGAGGAGGAGAGGAAGAGAGGAGGAAGACACAGAGAAGAGAAGAGGAGGAGAGGAGGAATACGAAGAATACAAAGAGAGAAGGAAAAGAAAAGGAAGACGAAGAGAGGAGGAAGATAAAGAGAGGAGAGGAGGAAGAGGAGACTGAATTATCTTCAAAGACTTGTAGACCTTCATCTGCTCTTCATCGGCAGCGTCGGCCCGGCAGCCAATCAGGAGGCTCCTGTCAGCATGTCCGCCCCGGCCCTGCTCAGCCGGACCCTGCTGGTCCAGGTCCTGGTCCTGGTCCAGGTCCTGGTCCTGGTCCAGGTCCAGACCTGCGGCGCATCCTCGCCCCCTCTGCCGCTCTCTCTGGCCGTGCGTCCGGACGCCTCCTCCGGCTCCCACTGCGCCTCCTGCGCCCTGGCCCAGATGAGGAGGAGCGAGGAGGAGGCGCAGCAGGAGGTGGTGGAGGCCGTGAAGAGGCACATCCTCACCGCGCTGCACCTCCTGCGGAGGCCCAACGTCACGCGGCCCGTGCCGCGCGCCGCGCTCCTCAACGCGCTGCGCAAGCTGCACGTGGGCCGCGTGGCCGAGGACGGCAGCGTGCACATCGAGGGGGGGGAGGAGGCGCGGGGAGGAGGAGGAGGAGGAGGAAGAGGAGGAAGAGGAGGAGGAAGAGGAGCGGCGGAGCGCATGGGAGATTCACAGGAGACCACCGAGATCATCACCTTCGCTGAGGCTGGTGAGTGTGTGTGTGTGTGAGCGAGTGTGTGTGTGTGTGTGTGTGTGTGTGAGCGTGTGTGTGTGTGTGAGCGTGTGTGTGTGTGTGTGTGTGAGCGTGTGTGTGTGTGTGAGCGAGTGTGTGTGTGTTTCCTGAAGTAGAAGAGAGATCTTGAGTAATAACACCAGTCAGACTTTAAACCCTTAATTAGGTCATCAGAGGTCATCAGAGGTCATCTTCCCCTACCAGTCACAGTGTTGGGCTCAGCCCTCCTCTGGTTCTACTGGACATGAGAACCACCTCCATGTTGATGGGACGTCTCCAGACTACAACAATAAAACCATATTTCTGAGCCTGTGGAGATCTGAATATAAATATTGCGTAAACATAACTCGTTAGAATCTCTTAGAACCCAGTTGTAACTCTCCTAGAACCTCTTAGAACCCTGTTGTAACTCTCCTAGAACCTCTTAGAACCCTGTTGTAACTCTCCTAGAACCTCTTAGAACCCTGTTGTAACTCTCTTAGAACCCTGTTGTAACTCTCCTAGAACCTCTTAGAACCATGTTGAAACTCTCTTAGAACCCTGTTGTAACTCTCTTAGAACCCTGTTGTAACTCTCCTAGAACCTCTTAGAACCCTGTTGTAACTCTCTTAGAACCTCTTAGAACCCAACGGTAAAGAACAGATAACCCCGTAGAACCTCCTTTTCCTCCTTTAACTCGACCGCCGTGAGAATACTTCGCTCTGTTAGGAATAAGCGATGCATTCAGGGACCTCGGTAATTATGTTGGGCGACAGCGAGCGGAGGAGGAGGGGAGGGGGGAGCCCCCTCACACTGAGGACAATCAGGCTAATTGGTCTTAATTGATCTCCTCGTTAGCAACATTCCTCGATCCTTTGATCTGCCGCCTTCAAATAAACCAACAATGTCGGATCTATTCTGGCGGCCCGGGTCGTCTGGGGATTCGAACCGGCAACCCGTTTGACCAGGGAGGAGGAGGAGGAGGAAGAGGAGGGGAGGAAGGGGAGGAATATGAAATGAGGCGTTCACTGTTCACACTGCTGCTTTTCCATTCGTCGTGCTTCTCTTTGGGCTTCGCGGTGCGTTCAGGGTCAGCTGGTGACAAACAACACGACTCGCGGGTTCATCCTCCATGTTGCTCCTCAGTAGACCTCAGAGTTCAGACAGGAGGAGGAGGAGGAGACTGATCACGGGTCCATCAGGATGCTCCTCCTCCTCCTCCTCCTCCTCATGAGGAGTTCAGGCGTTTCCTCATCTGCTCTAAAACCTCTTCACCACTTTTGTTTACCGCCAGTTTGACAGCGTTGCACAGATTTAGTTTCATGTCTGGAGCAGTGTGTGTGTGTGTGTGTGTCTGTGTGTGTGTGAGAGAGAGTGTGTGTGTCTGTGTGTGTTTACTAACACAGCCCCGCTGACTCACATGTGGTGCCAATAAGCCGAGCAGGGCGTCGACTTTCTGTCCCACGCAGGCTGAGCCTGACAGTCCAGACTGAGGGCAACAAAGAGATGTGTGTGTATGTGAAAGTGTGTGTGTGTGTGTATGTGAAAGTGTTTGCGTGTATGTATGTGAAAGTGTGTGTATGTGTGTGTGTGTGTGTATGTGAAAGTGTGTGCGTGTATGTATGTGAAAGTGTGTGTGTGTGTGTATGTGTGTGTGTGTGTGTGTGTATGTATGTGAAAGTGTGTGTGTGTGTATGTGAAAGTGTGTGTGTGTATGTGAAAGTGTGTGTGTGTGTATGTGAAAGTGTGTGTGTGTATGTGAAAGTGTGTGTGTGTGTATGTGAAAGTGTGTGTATGTATGTGAAAGTGTGTGTGTATGTATGTGAAAGTGTGTGTGTGTATATGTGAAAGTGTGTGAATGTGAAAGTGTGTGTGTGTATTTGAAAGTGTGTGTGTGTGTGTATGTGAAAGTGTGTGTGTGTATGTGAAAGTGTGTGTATGTATGTGAAAGTGTGTGTGTGTATGTATGTGAAAGTGTGTGTGTGTGTATGTGAAAGTGTGTGTGTGTATGTATGTGAAAGTGTGTGTATGTGAAAGTGTGTGTGTGTATGTGAAAGTGTGTGTGTATGTGAAAGTGTGTGTGTATGTGAAAGTGTGTGCGTGTATGTATGTGAAATTATGTATGTGAAAGTGTGTGTATGTGTATGTGAAAGTGTGTGTATGTGAAAGTGTGTGTGTGTATGTGAAAGTGTGTGTGTGTGTATGTGAAAGTGTGTGTGTATGTGAAAGTGTGTGTGTGTGTATGTGAAAGTGTGTGTGTATGTGAAAGTGTGTGTATGTGAAAGTGTGTGTGTGTGAAAGTGTGTGTATGTGAAAGTGTGTGTGTGTATGTATGTGAAAGTGTGTGTGTATGTGAAAGTGTGTGTATGTGAAAGTGTGTGTGTGTGAAAGTGTGTGTGTGTATGTATGTGAAAGTGTGTGTGTGTATGTGAAAGTGTGTGTATGTGAAAGTGTGTGTGTGTGAAAGTGTGTGTATGTGAAAGTGTGTGTGTGTGAAAGTGTGTGTATGTGAAAGTGTGTGTGTGTGTGGTCTAGACTGGGTCTTGATTGAAAGAGGTGACCTCAGAGCTGAGTTGTGTTTGAGCCAATCAGAGAGCAGCGTCCTGACCCTGTCCCTGTCCAGGTGCGTCTCCGGGCCTGGTGGACTTCGTGGTGTCCAGAGAGCGTGGCGGCGTGTCCGTGGTGGAGCAGGCCGCCGTGTGGCTGTTCCTCCGCCTGCCGAAGACCAACCGCAGCCGCACCAAGGTCACCATCCGCCTGCTGCAGCAGCGCCGGCCGGCCGCCGGGCGCCCGTGCGCGGCGCCGGACGGCGTGCCGCTGGCGGAGAAGGCCGTGGACACGCGGCGCAGCGGCTGGCACACCTTCCCGGTGTCGGCGGCGGTACAGGCGCTGCTGGAGGACGGCGGCGGCGCCGCGCTGAGCCTCCGGGCCTCCTGCCCGCTCTGCGCCGCCGCCGGTGCCGCTCTCGTGCTGGTCTCCGCCGGCGCCGGCCAGCGGGACCAGTCCCACCGGCCCTTCCTCATGGCCGTGGTGCGGCGGGGCGGCGCCGGCTCGCCGCGGCGCCAGAAGCGCGGCCTGGAGTGCGATGGGAAGGCGCGCGTCTGCTGCAAGCGCCAGTTCTACGTCAACTTCAAGGACATCGGCTGGAACGACTGGATCATCGCGCCGCCCGGCTACCACGCCAACTACTGCGAGGGCGACTGCCCCGCCCACCTGACGAGCGTCGCCGGCTCCTCGCTGTCCTTCCACTCCACCGTCATCGGCCACTACCGGCTGCGCGGCTACAGCCCCTTCCAGAGCCTCCGGTCCTGCTGCGTGCCCAGCAGCCTCCGGGCCATGTCCATGCTGTACTACGACGAGGAGCAGCAGATCATCAAGAAGGACATCCACGACATGGTGGTGGAGGAGTGCGGCTGCTCGTAGGGAGGGGGGGAGGGGGGGAGGAGGAGGAGGAAGAGGAGGGAGGCAGGGAGGGGGACAAGAGGAGGAGGAGGAGCACTTCCTGCTCCCTCAACTTGCAGAACTTGCAGATAAAAAACTAGAAAAAGAAAAAGATAGAACAAAATAAATCTAATATATTTTTGTAGCTAATTTATGTGGACGAGACGTTCAGGCACCACTCCACCCCGTCGGACATCGGAGAGACGAGGTGCCTGAAAAAATACTAACAAGAAAATCTCAAAACTATGCAACTTGTGTCACGTATTACGAACTTATTGTTGTTTACTTTGTTTACTCTTTTCAAAATGTACGAGGGAGAAAGAAGGAGTGTATTGTGTGTGTGTGTGTGTGGAGATATACTTGAAGGCCGGCTGCTGGAACAAACACATTTTTATGTTTCCATGGTTATCGTGTTGATATTATTGTCAGTATGTATATTAATATTGTTGTTGTTCATAATATTTTGTATTTGGCTACATTTGTGTCATTATGTTGATTATAATTATTTTTCTTTTAAAGTAACGTTACAAACGTCTTTATATTTTTTGCACTATCGTGCACTAGCCTGAAAGAGGGCGGAGCTTCCAGCTCACAGGTTCCATTGGGTCAAATGTAGGAGGTGCAGTGTGATTGGCTGAGCCACCTGTCAATCAAAGACAGGATTCATGAAGTACTTTTAAAGTCTTTTATAAGAATCAGATGTGTAGGCTCCAATTGCACTTACACAAAGAGACGGATCACAGTGACCTTCAAACCACCTTCAAAAAACCTTCAAACCACCTTCAAAAGACTTTCAAACGATCTTCAAACCACCTTCAAAAGACTTTCAAACGACCTTCAAGCAACCTTCAAACCACCTTCAAAAGACTTTCAAACGACCTTCAAACAACTTCTTAACAACCCTCAAATAACCTTCAAACGACCTTCAATCGACCCTCATCGTAATGACAGCGAGGTCGTTTGAAGGTCGTTCTTCAGGCATTTAAAGCACTTTGGAGATTAAAGTGAAAATGTAAACAAATCTGAATTCATTGGAGAGATTCAGAATAATGAATTTGTTTTTACCAGAGATTGTTTTATTTTCCTGAGACTCCCCAGAGCCCCCAAGAGCACCCCAAGAGTCACCCAGAGCCCCCAAGAGTCCCCCAAGAGTCACCCAGAGCCCCCAAGAGCACCTCAAGAGTCACCCAGAGCCCCCAAGAGTCACCCAGAGCCCCCAAGAGCACCCCAAGAGTCCCCCAGAGCCCCCAAGAGTCCCCCAGAGTCACCCAGAGTCACCCAGATCCCCCAAAGTCACCCAGAGCCCCCAAAGTCACCCAGAGCCCCCAAGAGCCACCCAGAGCCCCCAAAGTCACCCAGAGCCCCCCAGAGCCCCCAAGAGTCACCCAGAGCCCCCCAGAGCACCCCAAGAGGCCCCCAGAGCCCCAAGAGCACCCCAAGAGTCACCCAGAGCCCCAAGAGCCCCCAGAGCCCCAAGAGTCACCAAGAGTCACCCAGAGCCCCCAAGAGCACCCCAAGAGTCCCCAAGAGCCCCCAAGAGTCACCCAGAGCCCCAAGAGTCCCCCAAGAGTCACCCAGAGCCCTCAAGAGTCCCCAGAGCCCCCAAGAGTCACCCAGAGCCCCCAAGAGCACCTCAAGAGTCACCCAGAGCCCCCAAGAGCACCCCAAGAGTCCCCAAGAGTCACCCAGAGCCCCCAAGAGTCCCCCAGAGTCCCCAAGAGCCCCCAAGAGTCCCCCAGAGTCACCCAGAGCCCCCAAGAGTCCCCCAGAGTCACCCAGAGCCCCCAAGAGTCCCCCAGAGTCACCCAGAGCCCCCAAGAGTCACCCAGAGCCCCCAAGAGTCCCCAGAGTCACCCAGAGCCCCCAAGAGTCACCCAGAGCCCCCAAGAGTCCCCCAGAGTCACCCAGAGCCCCCAAGAGTCACCCAGAGCCCCCAAGAGTCCCCCAGAGTCACCCAGAGCCCCCAAGAGTCACCCAGAGCCCCCAAGAGTCCCCCAGAGTCACCCAGAGCCCCCAAGAGTCCCCAAGAGTCCCCCAGTCACCCAGAGCCCCCAAGAGTCCCCCAGAGTCACCCAGAGCCCCCAAGAGTCACCCAGAGCCCCCAAGAGTCCCCCAGAGTCACCCTGAGTCACCCAGAGCCCCCAAGAGTCCCCCAGAGTCACCCAGAGCCCCCAAGAGTCCCCCAGAGTCACCCAGAGCCCCCAAGAGTCCCCCAGAGTCACCCAGAGTCACCCAGAGCCCCCAAGAGTCACCCAGAGCCCCCCAGAACCTCAGTGCCGTCCCTCTGTGATGTCCCACGTGTTTTCAGTTTCCCTTGTTGTTGTCATGGTTTCCAGAAGGGGGCGGAGCCTCCTCTGGACTCTCTGGGACACAATCCGTCCGTCCCGTTTGAGCGAAGACGCGAAAGGTTGAACAAAAAGTGGATGAAGATGAAGGTGAAGATGAAGAACTTCATTTTGTTCTTTTTATCAAGACTAAACAAAACTGATACTGACTGAAGAACAAAAAGTGTAATTACTATTCCGTATAATCCAGATTGTTGTTTTCTAATTTATTGAATGGTTTTGTTTCTGCTTCACAAATAAAGTTTAAGGATGTACACAAGCCTGACTGTCTTTAATAGAAGGATCCTCCTCCTCCTCCTCCTGAAGGAGTCCTCCTCCTCCTCCTCCTGAAGGAGTCCTTCTCCTCCTGAAGGAGTCCTCCTCCTCCTGAAGGAGTCCTCCTCCTCCTCCTCCTCCTCCTGAAGGAGTCCTCCTCCTCCTGAAGGAGTTCTTCTCCTCCTGAAGGAGTCCTCCTCCTCCTCCTGAAGGAGTTATTCTCCTCCTGAAGGAGTCCTCCTCCTCCTCCTGGCTCATGTTGACGTTCATAACCTCATAAACTGGGCTTGTTAAACTCAGATTATAAAACATGAAGCCGTCTCTGAGCGGTTCCAGCTTCCAGGCGGCAGGAGCGGTTCCAGCGAGGAGGAGGAGGAGGAGGAGGAGCAGCAGGAACTCATTTCCTCACGCCGAGCAAAAAATGTAGCCGCTATTAAAGCTGCGGCGCGCGAGCTGAAGGGGAAGAGGTGAAGAGGTGAAGAGGTGAAGAGAAGAGGTAAAGAGGTGAAGAGGTGAGGAGGTGAAGAGGTGAAGAGGTGAAGAGGTGAAGAGGTGAAGAGGTGAAGAGGTGAAGAGGTGAAGAGATAAAGAGGTGAAGAGGTGAAGAGGTGAAGAGGTGAAGAGGTGAAGAGGTGAAGAGGTGAAGAGGTGAAGAGATAAAGAGGTGAAGAGGTGAAGAGGTGAGGAGGTGAGGAGGTGAATGAAGGGTGTGAGGAGGTGAAGAGGTGAAGAGGTGAAGAGGTGAGGAGGTGAAGAGGTGAAGAGGTGAAGAGGTGAGGAGGTGAAGAGGTGAAGAGGTGAGGAGGTGAGGAGGTGAGGAGGTGAAGAGGTGAGGAGGTGAGGAGGTGAAGAGGTAAAGAGGTGAAGAGGTGAGGAGGTGAGGTAAGAGGTGAGGAGGTAAGGAGGTAGGAGGTGAGGAGGTGAGAGGTGAGGAGGTGAGGAGGTGAGGTGAAGAGGTGAGGAGGTGAAGAGGTGAAGAGGTGAGGAGGTGAAGAGGTAAAGAGGGTCATGGGGGTCAGGGTCATGGGGGTCAGGGTCATGGGGGTCAGGGACATGGGGGTCAGGGTCATGGGGGTCAGGGTCATGGGGGTCAGGGTCATGGGGGTCAGGGTCATGGGGGTCAGGGTCATAGGGGTCAGGGACATGGGGGTCAGGGTCATAGGGGTCAGGGACATGGGGGTCAGGGTCATGGGGGTCAGGGTCATAGGGGTCAGGGACATGGGGGTCAGGGTCATGGGGGTCAGGGTCATAGGGGTCAGGGACATGGGGGTCAGGGTCATGGCCCTTGGACTGGCAGACCGGGGTGGTGGGTCCCATTTTCAAAAAGGGGGACCGGAGAGCGCTGGTCGAACCTCAGATTCAAGACCAGCAGTGCAGATTCCGTCCCGGTGGACCAGCTCTGGGTCTTGTTGACGAGTGAGGGTCAGATGGAGGAGGGTGGTGGAGGGTGGAGGAGGATGGAGGAGGATGGAGGAGGGTGGAGGAGGATAGAGGAGGATGGAGGAGGATGGAGGAGGATGGAGGAGGGTGGAGGAGGATGGAGGAGGATGGAGGAGGGTGGAGGAGGATAGAGGAGGGTGGAGGAGGATGGAGGAGGGTGGAGGAGGATGGAGGAGGATGGAGGAGGATGGAGGAGGGTGGAGGAGGATGGAGGAGGGTGGAGGAGGATAGAGGAGGATGGAGGAGGATAGAGGAGGATGGAGGAGGATGGAGGAGGGTGGAGGAGGATGGAGGAGGATGGAGGAGGGTGGAGGAGGATAGAGGAGGATGGAGGAGGGTGGAGGAGGATGGAGGAGGATGGAGGAGGATAGAGGAGGATGGAGGAGGATAGAGGAGGGATGAGGAGGATGGAGGAGGATGGAGGAGGAGAGAGGAGGAGGAGGAGGATGGAGGAGGATGGAGGAGGATGGAGGAGGGTGGAGGAGGATGGAGGAGGGTGGAGGAGGGTGGGAGGAGGATGATGGAGGTGGAGGAGGATGGAGGAGGTGGAGGAGGATGGAGGAGGATGGAGAGGTGGAGGAGGATGGAGGAGGGTGGAGGAGGGTGGAGGAGGATAGAGGAGGTGGAGGAGGATGGAGGAGGATGGAGGAGGGTGGAGGAGGATGGAGGAGGGTGGAGGAGGATGGAGGAGGGTGGAGGAGGATAGAGGAGGGTGGAGGAGGATGGAGGAGGATGGAGGAGGATAGAGGAGGGTGGAGGAGGATGGAGGAGGGTGGAGGAGGATGGAGGAGGATGGAGGAGGGTGGAGGAGGATGGAGGAGGGTGGAGGAGGATGGAGGAGGATGGAGGAGGGTGGAGGAGGATGGAGGAGGGTGGAGGAGGATAGAGGAGGAGGATGGAGGAGGATGGAGGAGGGTGGAGGAGGATAGAGGAGGGTGGAGGAGGATGGAGGAGGATGGAGGAGGGTGGAGGAGGATGGAGGAGGATAGAGGAGGGTGGAGGAGGATGGAGGAGGGTGGAGGAGGATGGAGGAGGGTGTTCCCTCTGCCAACGCCTGATCTTTCTTCTATGGAATTCATTGCCTTCAAATGCAAATCTCCTTACTCCATGACAGTGCTTCTCATAGACCGTCCTCCAAAACCAAACCCATCTTTTCCACCTGAGATCAGTGATCTCCTGACCTCACTCTGCACTATGTCAACTCATATTGTCATTGTTGGTGATTTAAATATCCATGTCGACAACCCCTCCTGTCAGCAGCAGATGTCCTGGGTGCTTGAGGGTCCTCCGCATGGTGAGGTTCCTCACCAAGGATCTCTGGATTTGGTGATCACTGACTCTGCTTCCATCAGTAACTCCAGGTTGAGGATCTCGGTGTCTCCGACCACAAGGTGCTCCCTGCCATCAGTCCTAAGCGTCAAATGTCTTTCCGGAACTGGAAGAACATTGACCCAGCCACCATGGATCTCCAGCTCATCACCTGCCTCTGCATCAGTGGATGAATGAGTGGAGCACTCTAACACATCCTTGAGCAGTGTTTCTGATCTCCACGCCCCTGTCAAGTCACGCTCCGCTCCCTGGTTCACTCATGAGCTGCGGAAAATACCACCAGCTGGGCGTGCCACGGAACGACCTCCAGACACTCTGGGCCCTCTGTCCATGAACTGGCCTTCCGTGAGCATCAAAGGGCTCCGACTGCCTTGAGGAGGCTCGCGCTTCTATTCCAGCGTCATCAATAAAACCCTGAAACTCTAAACAGCTTTTTCTCCAATAAATCATCTCCTGAAGCCACAGCCATCCTGTTCAACTGAGGCTCCAGAGGCAGTGCAACAGCTTCACTGACTTCAGAACAAAGGTCAACAGCATCCGCTCTCGATGGCCAGCTCTCCATCTCGGCTTCCTCTGACACCAACACCGTGCTGTCTCCTCTGGATCTCGCTGAGGTTCAGGAGAGCCATGTCGAAAAATCCTCAAATATGACATCCTGTACCTGGACCCTGGACCCCATTCCCACTGCTCTGCTCAAGTCTCAGTCCTTTCATCACCAACGTTGTGAACCTTTCCCTTCTCTGGCTGTGTCCCACCTGTGCTCAAGGTTGCTGTCATCCGTCCCATTCTGAAGAAGCCCACCCTGGACCGCCTGTCCTGGGAGAGAAAGCTGAGGAGAGCACAACTTCCTCCAGCTCAACAGCAGCAACACTGAAGCCCTCCTTGTTGGCACTCCACACCAGGTTCAGACATCATCCAGAACTCTCACACCTTGGCAGTCAGGTCCCCTCCTCCACAATCACCAATCTGGGAGTTCGGTTTGACCCCACCTGACCTTTACTGACCAGATAAAATTCCTGTGCAAAACCTCCTTTATCATCTAAAGAACATCTCCAAACTCCGCCCACTTTAACCCCGTCAGAGACGAAGAAGCTCGTCACGCTCATCTCCTCGAGACTGACGACTGCAACTCTCTCCCACGGGACCACGACAAGAACATCTCAAACGACAAGACATCCCACACAGGCTGCCAGGGTCCTGAGGGGAGGCCGGAGATACCACATATCACCCGTCCTCCAATCGCTGCACTGGCTCCGTTTCATTCCGGATTAACTACAAGGTCCTGGTACTCACATCTCAGCATCAGGAACGTACCACTCCCCGACCCTCAGATCCACGGGCCGCTCGCTCCTCCGGGTCCCGACACCAAGCTCCGCACCACGGGGACCGGCCTGGTGGAGCGTCTCCCTGACCAGCTGAGGGAACTCACTCTGAACTCTGAAGACGGGCCTGAAAACCTTTTTATTCAGGAAGGCTTTTTTTTACCTTGAGTTAATTTATTGTCAGCTATCACATTCTTATTTGTGTTATTTTTATGGGTTGCTCTAACTATGTTTTAATCGGTTTTATTTGTTTTCACTATATGTGTGGCACTCTGAGATTCTTTAACCCTTGTGTTGCCTTCGGGTCATTTTGACCCGATTCAATATTTAAAGGAAGGGTGCGATAAAAATGAAATGCATTATTATTATTATTATTATTATTAGTGGTGTAACATGGGACTACAAGCCCTCTAGTGGGGTAACATGGTACTACAAGCTCTCTAGTGGGGTAACGTGGTACTACAAGCTCTCTAGTGGGGTAACATGGTACTACAAGCTCTAGTGGGGTAACATGGTACTACAAGCTCTCTAGTGGGGTAATATGGTACTACAAGCTCTCTAGTGGGGTAACATGGTACTACAAGCTCTCTAGTGGGGTAACATGGTACTACAAGCCCTCTAGTGGGGTAACGTGGTACTACAAGCTCTCTAGTGTGGTAACATGGTACCACAAGCCTCTGGTGGGGCAATATGGTACTACAAGCTCTAGTGGGGTAACATGGTACTACAAGCCCTCTAGTGGGGTAACGTGGTACAAGCCTCTAGTGGGGTAACATGGTACTACAAGCCTCTGGTGGGGTAATATGGTACTACAAGCTCTCTGGTGGGGTAACATGGCACCACAAGCCTCTAGTGGGGTAATATGGTACTACAAGCCCTCTAGTGGAGTAACATTGTACTACAAGCTCTCTAGTGGGGTAATATGGTACTACAAGCCCTCTAGTGGAGTAACATTGTACTACAAGCTCTCTAGTGGGGTAACATGGTACTACAAGCCCTCTAGTGGGGTAATATGGTACTACAAGCTCTCTAGTGGGGTAACATGGTACTACAAGCTCTCTAGTGGAGATATGGTACCAAGCTCTAGTGGGGCAATATGGTACCACAAGCCCTCTAGTGGGGTAACATGGCACCACAAGCTCTCTAGTGGGGCAACATGGTACCACAAGCCTCTAGTGGGGTAATATGGTACTACAAAGCCCTCTAGTGGAGTAACATTGCCTACGCTCTCTAGTGGGGTAATATGGTACCACAAGCCCTCTAGTGGAGTAACATTGTACTACAAGCTCTCTAGTGGGGTAATCCATGCCCTCTGGTGGAGTAACATTGTACTACAAGCTCTCTAGTGGGGTAACATGGTACCAAGCCCCTAGTGGGTGTGTAATACTAAGCCTCTAGTGGGGCAACATGGTACCACAAGCCTCTAGTGGGGTAATATGGTACTACAAGCTCTCTAGTGGGGTAACATGGTACTACAAGCCCCTAGTGGGGTAACATGGTACTACAAGCTCTCTAGTGGGGCAACATGGTACCACAAGCCTCTAGTGGGGCATCATGGTACTACAAGCCTCTAGTGGGGCAAATATGGCACTACAAGCCTCTAGTGGGGTAATATGGCACTACCCTCTAGTGGGGCAACATGGTACTACAAGCCTCTAGTGGGGTAACATGGTATGGTACCTACAAGCTCTCTAGTGGGGCAATATGGTACCACAAGCTCTCTGAGTGGGGTAACATGGTACTACAAGCTCTCTAGTGGGGCAATATCTGTGCTCTCTAGTGGGGTAACATGGTACACTACAAGCCTCTAGTGGGGTAATATGGTACCACAAGCCCTCTAGTGGGGCAACATGGTACTACAAGCCCTCTAGTGGGGTAACATGGTACCACAAGCCCTCTAGTGGGGCAACATGGTACAAGCCTCCAGTGGCAACATGATACTACAAGCCCTCCAGTGGGGCAATATGGTACCACAAGCCTCTAGTGGGGGTAACAATTTACAAGCTCTCAGTGGGCAATATGGCAATAATTTTCTAAGCTCTCTAGTGGGGTAACATGGTACCACAAGCCCTCAGTGGGGTAACATGGTACCACAAGCTCTCTAGTGGGGTAACATGGTACTACAAGCCTCTAGTGGGGCAACATACTAAGCTCTCTGGGTAACATGGTACTACACGCCTCTAGTGGGGTAACATGGTACCACAAGCTCTCTAGTGGGTGCAATATGGTACTACAAGCTCTAGTGGGGCAACATGGTACTACAAGCCCTCTAGTGGGGTAACATGGTACTACAAAAGCTCTAGTGGGGTAACATGTACTAAGCCCTCTAGTGGGGTAACATGGTACTAAGCTCTAGTGGGGGTATACTACAAGCCCTCTAGTGGGGTAACATGGTACCACAAGCCCTCTAGTGGGGTAACATGGTACTACAAGCTCTCTAGTGGGGTTGGTACAAGCTCTGGTGGGGTGGGTACTACAAGCTCTCTAGTGGGGCAACATGGTACTACAAGCCCTCTAAGTGGGGCAACATGGTATTTCTAGGCTCTCTGGTGGGGTAACATGGTACTACAAGCCTCTCTGGGGGTAATAATGTGGCACAAGCGTTCTCTAGTGGGAGGTAACATGGTACTACAAGCCCTCTAGTGGGGTAACATGATGCCACAAGCCCTCTAGGGAGGTAATATGGTACCACAAGCCCTCTGAGTGGGGCAACATGATACTACAAGCTCTCTAGTGGGGTAACATGGTGCCACAAGCTCTCTAGTGGGGTAACGTGGTACTACAAGCTCTCTAGTGTGGTAACATGGTACTACAAGCCTAGTGGGGTAATGTAATTTTCTAAGCTCTCTAGTGGGTAACATGTTACCACAAGCTCTCTAGTGGGGTAACATGGTACTACAAGCCTCTAGTGGGGTAACATGGTACTACAAGCCTCTAGTGGGGCAACATGGTACTACAAGCTCTCTAGTGGGGTAATATGGTACTACAAGCCCTCTAGTGAGGTAACATGGTACCAAGCTCTCTGAGTGGGGCAACATGGTACACAAGCTCTCTAGTGGGGCAACATGGTACCACAAGCCTCTAGTGGGCAATATGGTACCAAGCTCTCTAGTGGGGCAACATGGTACAAGCTCTCTAGTGGGGCAATATGGTACTACAGGCTCTCTAGTGGGGGTAACATGGTACTACAAGCTCTCTAGTGGGGTAATATGGCACTACAAAGCCTCTAGTGGGGCAACATGGTACTACAAGCCCTAAGTGGGGTAACATGATACTACAAGCCCTCTAAGTGAGTAATATGGTACTACAAGCCCTCTAGTGGGGTAACATGGTACTACAAGCTCTCTAGTGGGGTAACATGGCACTACAAGCTCTCTAGTGGGGTAACATGGTACTACAAGCCCTCTAGTGGGGTAACATGGTACTACAAGCTCTCTAGTGGGGTAACATGGTACTACAAGCCCTCTAGTGGGGTAATATGGTACTACAAGCCCTCTAGTGGGGTAATATGGTACTACAGGCTCTCTAGTGGGGTAACATGGTACTACAAGCTCTCTAGTGGGGTAATATGGTACTACAAGCCCTCTAGTGGGGTAACATGGTACTACAAGCTCTCTAGTGCGGTAATATTTATGTTTCCTCTTGTTTCTTCATGTTTCTTGTTTCTTCTTGTTTCCTCTTGTTTCTTCGTGTTTCTTCTTGTTTCTTCATGTTTCCTCTTGTTTCCTCTTGTTTCCTCTTGTTTATTCTTGTTTCTTCATGTTTCTTCTTGTTTCTTCATGTTTCTTGTTTCTTCATGTTTCCTCATGTTTCTTCTTGTTTCTTCATGTTTCTTGTTTCTTCTTGTTTCCTCATGTTTCCTCTTGTTTCCTCATGTTTCCTCTTGTTTCTTCATGTTTCCTCATGTTTCTTCTTGTTTCCTCATGTTTCCTCTTGTTTCTACATGTTTCTTGTTTCTTCTTGTTTCTTCATGTTTCCTCTTGTTTCTTCATGTTTCCTCTTGTTTCCTCATGTTTCCTCTTGTTTCCTCTTGTTTCCTCTTGTTTCTTCATGTTTCCTCTTGTTTCCTCATGTTTCCTCTTGTTTCCTCATGTTTCCTCTTGTTTCTTCATGTTTCTTCTTGTTTCTTCATGTTTCCTCTTGTTTCCTCTTGTTTCTTCATGTTTCCTCATGTTTCCTCTTGTTTCCTCTTGTTTCTTCATGTTTCCTCTTGTTTCCTCATGTTTCTTCTTGTTTCTTCATGTTTCTTCTTGTTTCCTCATGTTTCCTCTTGTTTCTTCATGTTTCCTCTTGTTTCCTCATGTTTCCTCTTGTTTCCTCATGTTTCCTCATGTTTCCTCATGTTTCTTCTTGTTTCCGCATGTTTCCTCTTGTTTCTTCATGTTTCCTCATGTTTCTTCTTGTTTCCTCATGTTTCCTCATGTTTCTTCTTGTTTCTTCATGTTTCCTCATGTTTCTTCTTGTTTCCTCATGTTTCCTCTTGTTTCTTCATCTTTCCTCATGTTTCTTCTTGTTTCCTCATGTTTCCTCATGTTTCCTCATGTTTCTTCTTGTTTCTTCATGTTTCCTCTTGTTTCCTCTTGTTTCTTCATGTTTCCCCTTGTTTCCTCATGTTTCCTCTTGTTTCCTCATGTTTCCTCATGTTTCCTCTTGTTTCCTCATGTTTCCTCATGTTTCCTCTTGTTTCCTCATGTTTCTTCATGTTTCCTCATGTTTCTTCTTGTTTCCTCATGTTTCCTCATGTTTCTTGTTTCCTCATGTTTCCTCTTGTTTCTTCATGTTTCCTCATGTTTCTTCTTGTTTCCTCATGTTTCTTCTTGTTTCCTCTTGTTTCTTCATGTCTCCTTGTTTCCTCCATTCCTCTTGTTTCCTCTTGTTTCTTCTTGTTTCTTCATGTTTCTTCACGTTTCCTCTTGTTTCCTCATGTTTCTTCATGTTTCTTCTTGTTTCTTCATGTTTCTTCTTGTTTCTTCATGTTTCCTCATGTTTATTCTTGTTTCTTCTTGTTTCCTCATGTTTCCTCTTGTTTCCTCATGTTTATTCTTGTTTCTTCATGTTTCTTGTTTCTTCTTGTTTCTTCATGTTTCTTCTTGTTTCTTCATGTTTCCTCTTGTTTCCTCATGTTTCCTCTTGTTTCCTCTTGTTTCTTCATGTTTCTTCATGTTTCCTCATGTTTCCTCATGTTTATTCTTGTTTCTTCTTGTTTCCTCATGTTTCCTCTTGTTTCCTCATGTTTCTTCATGTTTCTTGTTTCTTCTTGTTTCTTCATGTTTCCTCTTGTTTCCTCTTGTTTCCTCATGTTTCTTCTTGTTTCCTCTTGTTTCCTCATGTTTCCTCATGTTTCTTCTTGTTTCCTCTTGTTTCCTCTTGTTTCTTCATGTTTCCTCTTGTTTCCTCATGTTTCTTCTTGTTTCTTCATGTTTCCTCTTGTTTCTTCATGTTTCCTCTTGTTTCCTCATGTTTCCTCATGTTTCCTCTTGTTTCTTCTTGTTTCCTCATGTTTCTTCTTGTTTCCTCATGTTTCCTCATGTTTCTTCTTGTTTCCTCATGTTTCTTCTTGTTTCTTCTTGTTTCCTCATGTTTCCTCTTGTTTCTTCATGTTTCTTCTTGTTTCCTCATGTTTCTTCATGTTTCTTCATGTTTCCTCTTGTTTCCTCATGTTTCCTCATGTTTCTTCATGTTTCCCCTTGTTTCCTCATGTTTCCTCTTGTTTCCTCTTGTTTCCTCATGTTTCCTCATGTTTCTTCTTGTTTCTTCATGTTTCTTCACGTTTCCTCTTGTTTCTTCTTGTTTCTTCTTGTTTCCTCATGTTTCTTCATGTTTCTTCTTGTTTCTTCATGTTTCTTCTTGTTTCCTCATGTTTCCTCATGTTTTCTCATGTTTCTTCTTGTTTCCTCATGTTTCCTCTTGTTTCTTCATGTTTCCCCTTGTTTCCTCATGTTTCCTCTTGTTTCTTCATGTTTCCTCTTGTTTCTTCATGTTTCCTCATGTTTCTTCTTGTTTCTTCATGTTTCCTCATGTTTCTTCATGTTTCCTCTCCTGCAGTCCAGAAGGATTCCTGCTGTCATGTCTGTATTTATTGCTTCTCCTGTATTTATTGCTTCTCCTCCCTTCCGCTACTTAAATCATCTCTCCATCTGAACCCTCCCAGTGAAACGTCCACTACAAGTGATGCAGATGCATTCATTTTTAATCCATATGTACGCATATCTAGGGGGGGATTACATCTGATCATGAAGACGCAGAAAATGTTACTTTAAGGAATGGACAGAGAGAAAGAAACAGAAGAGTCTGAGAGGAGAGCACACACTCACACACACTCACTCACACACACACACACTCTGGTCGTCTGTTTAATTTCCGGCTGCTATCGTTTTACTCTGCAGTCGTCAAAATAGGATTAGAGCGTTTAATAAAGAATGATTACCACCATGAGGAAATGACTCCGCTGTGCGACACACACTCAGGAGACTTTACTGTGATCGTCTGCTTAGCTTCTCAGTTTCCATTAATAAACACCTGAACGCTTGTATAAGCTGTACACACACACACACACACACATCTACACACGCTGACACCCAAACACACACAAATACACTTACACAAACACGCACACTGACACTCAAAAACACTCACACACACACAATGTATTCTCTCTCCAACATGTGACCACGTGTCTGTAGTTTCTATGTTTTGGTAGATTCTCGCCATCTTTGTGGAGGCGGAGCCTGACTGACGGAGGGATGTGATAGGCCGTGTGATTTATATTTATATGTATAAATACATTTATACATATAAATATATTTATTTATTTTTATATATAAAAACATATATATTTATAAATATATTTATAAATATAAATAAATATATTTATAAATATTTATTTATATTTATAAATATATTTATGTATAAATATCATTATAAATATATATATTTATAATTATATATGGATTTATATAATTATGAATACATGTATAAATATGTAAATATATATATATTAGTGCTGTGAAAAATAACGCGTTAACTCAGTTAATTCAATTTCAGGTTTAACTAGTTTTTTTTTTACGCATTTAACGCATGCGCAGAATGAGCTTCCAATCCGTCTGTTGTTGGTCGTCGGGACGAAAAAAAAGTCACTTGCAGAATGAGCTTCCAATACACCACTTCAATCTGAACTCTGTCCGCTCTCATGCAGACGGTCTGTTCATCGGTAATGATCCTTCCGCAGGTTCACCTCCGGAAACCTTGTGACGACTTCTACTTCCTGTAGATCAGGGTCTCAACACGTCGATCGCGACCTGCCAGTCGATCGCGGCGTAGTGTCGGTAGATCGCATGACATTAAAGAGATTGGCCCGCCCCCTGACATGTTCTCTAGAGCACGTCTTTGTTCTTTTATTAAACTAAACGTCTGTTGTTGATCGTATCTCCACAGCAGCATGTCATTTCTGTCTCTTCGCGTTGCGTTAACACTTATCGATCTCCGTCTGGCGCGCCACAGAGCTCCGTGCGCGCGCATCGGGACCGAGCAAACAAAAGTCACTTGTCAATCTGTCCCTGTGTCCGGGCCGGTGAGGTTTCAGCTTTGCAGCGGTGTCCCCGCCGT
>NC_079403.1:1258006-1282307 GCF_029220125.1 Pseudoliparis swirei
GGCTGCTCTATAAGTCTCTTAGGTCAACTCCTTATTATCATGCTGCTCTATAAGTCTCTTAAGTCAACTCCTTATGATCAGGCTGCTCTACAAGTCTCTGAGGCCCATTCAGGAGCATCTGGACTTTGCAGTACTCACCTCCGAACGCTTGCTTCATCACAAAGTCCATGTCTGCTGCTGGTTGGTGTCCAAGATATTCTCCAACCACAGAGGACTGAGAGCATGTGATCTCCTCCTTTACTCCTCCTAGATCTCCTCCTTTACTCCTCCTTTACTCCTCCTGGATCTCCTCCTTTACTCCTCCTGGTCTCTTCCTTTACTCCTCCTGGATCTCCTCCTTTACTCCTCCTGGTCTCTTCCTTTACTCCTCCTGGATCTCCTCCTTTACTCCTCCTGGATCTCCTCCTGGATCTCCTCCTGGATCTCCTCCTTTACTCCTCCTGGTCTCCCCGCTCGCTCTCCGGATGCTGAGCGTCTTCACTGAAACACGAGAAACAAATCCACCAATCGAACTTGAACTTTACGTCTCATTGATTTCCTCCTGACACACGCAGGAGACAGGAGACACGTAGGAGATAGGAGACACGTAGGAGACAGGAGACACGTAGGAGACAGGAGACATGGAGGAGACAGGAGACATGGAGGAGACAGGAGACATGGTGGAGACATGGAGGAGACATGAGACATGGAGGAGACAGGAGACACGTAGGAGATAGGAGACACGTAGGAGACAGGAGACACGTAGGAGACAGGAGACATGGAGGAGACATGAGACATGGAGGAGACAGGAGACATGGAGGAGACAGGAGACACGTAGGAGACAGGAGACACGTAGGAGACATGGAGGAGACATGGAGGAGACACGTAGGAGACAGGAGACATGTACTATCATGTACAAGTCATAACGTTAAAAAGATCGGGATCACGTCCATATATCGTACGATAAGTCGTACGATAGAAAGCATTCACGGTCAGTTATTGTTGTGTTTCCTGTTTCACGTATTATGTTCCTCCATCAGGGTGAAGAGGAGGAGGACGACCTTTGACCTGTTAATGCTGCTGGTGACCGTTCAACTCCATGAAGACCAGAAGCTGTGAGGTCATGATGGCCTACAAGAAAGGTCTGGACCCCCCTAACTCTACCCAGACCCCTCTACCCATACCCCTCTACCCAGAACCCCTCTACCCAGACCCCCCTACCCAGAACCCCTCTACCCAGACCCCCCTACCCAGACACCTCTACCCAGACCCCTCTACCCAGGCCCCCCTACCCAGACCCCTCTACCCAGACCCCCCTACCCAGACCCCCACCCAGACCCCCTGCAGAACCCCTCTACCCAGACCCCTACCCAGACCCCACTACCCAGACGCCTCTACCCAGACCCCTCTACCCAGAACCCCTCTACCCAGACCCCCCTACCCAGACCCCCCTACTCAGACCCCCCTACCCAGACCCCCTACCCAGGCCCCCCTACCCAGACCCCTCTACCCAGACCCCTCTACCCATACCCCTCTACTCAGAACCCCTACCCAGACCCCTCTACCCAGACCCCTCTACCCATACCCCTCTACCCAGAACCCCTCTACCCAGACCCCTCTACCCAGAACCCCTCTACCCAGACCCCCCTACCCAGACGCCTCTACCCAGACCCCCCTACCCAGAACCCCTCTACCCAGACGCCTCTACCCAGACCCCCCTACCCAGAACCCCTCTACCCAGACGCCTCTACCCAGACCCCCCTACCCAGAACCCCTCTACCCAGACGCCTCTACCCAGACCCCCCTACCCAGAACCCCTCTACCCAGACCCCCCTACCCAGACGCCTCTACCCAGACCCCCCTACCCAGAACCCCTCTACCCAGAGCCCTCCACCCAGTGGATGAGAGGAAGAGGGGAGAGGCGATCTGGTGCTCCGTTTCCGCATGTTCCTTGAACGCACCATCGGGTGGAGCCGCCTGACACCTGCAGCCTTCTGACCGTCTGTCGACCGGACGGAGTTTATACACACACACGCACACACGCACGTCTGTGCGCGTGCGTCTCAGTGAGCGCGTGCACAGACCTTCACACCTCAAGCGTCTCGCTCCTCTTCATCTTCATCATCCTCATCGATACACAGCAGCGCGCTCGGTTCGTACGAACCTGAAGGCGGAGAGAGAGATCCAGACCGTCTGCTGCCGAACCTCCTGGTGCCGTCCTGGATCCTCCTCTCTCTCTCCCTCCACCCTCTCTCCCTCAGTCTCTCTCTCCCTCCACCCTCTCTCCCTCAGTCTCTCTCTCCCTCTCTCTCTCTCACTCTCTCCACCCTCTCTCTCTCGCTCTCTCTCCACCCTCCCTCTCTCACTCTCTCTCTCCCTCTCTCTCTCACTCTCTCACTCTCTCTCTCTCTCTCTCCCTCCACCCTCTCTCTCTCACTCTCTCACTCTCTCTCCACCATCTCTCTCTCTCTCACTCCACCCTCTCTGCCTCAGTCTCTCTCTCTCTCTCTCTCCACCCTCTCTCTCTCACTCTCTCTCCACCCTCTCTCCCTCTGTCTCTCCCTCTCTCTCTCTCCTCCCTTTCTCTCTCTCCCTCCACCCTCTCTCCCTCTCTCACTCTCTCTCCCTCAGTCTCTCCATCCACCCTCCCTCACTCACTCTCTATCGCTCCGTCTCTCTCTCTCTCTTTTTCTTCTTTTTTAAACAAAAGTGATCTTATCATTTTATTTGAAGAAATTCGATTAAAAAATGAAGGGTTAGGAGACAGAGAGAGAGACATGTCTTCTATCTCCTGATTGGTTGAAAACATTTCCGAAACTTTAGTCTCTGAAGTGAATTTATTAATTATTGATTTATTATTCATTATTTAATACATATATCGTAGAGCTCCAGCCAAAGTGACTGACGGAGACGCTCTTTATGAACAATGACAACGTGCTGCTGGTGCGTTCAGGCGTCATGGCCGTGTGCTGGAACACTGAGGACTCTTTGTTAGTCTCCAGCTGCTCATTGGTCCCTGAGCAAACAGACGGCAGCAAACACAGCTGCTGCACGGCAACCACACGGCAACAACACGGCAACCACACGCCAACCACACGACAACCACACGCCAACCACACGGCAACCACACGCCAACCACACGGCAGCCACACGGCAACCACACGGCAACCACACGCCAACCACACGGCAACCACACGGCAACCACACGCCAACCACACGGCAACCACACGGCAACCACACGCCAACCACACGGCAACCACACGCCAACCACACGGCAGCCACACGCCAGCCACACGACAACCACACGACAACCACACGCCAACCACACGCCAGCCACACGACAACCACACGCCAACCACACGGCAACCACACGCCAACCACACGGCAGCCACACGGCAACCACACGCCAACAACACGGCAGCCACACGCCAACCACACGGCAGCCACATGCCAACCACACGCCAACCACACGGCAGCCACACGCCAACCACACGCCAACCACACGGCAGCCACATGCCAACCACACGCCAACCACACGCCAACCACACGGCAGCCACACGGCAACCACACGGCAGCCACACGGCAACCACACGGCAGCCACACGGCAACCACACGCCAACAATACACTGAGCTCCTCTCTCCTCTCTCCTTATGGACGTTTAGGATACACTGAGCTCCTCTCTCCTCTCTCCTTATGGACGTTTAGGATACACTGAGCTCCTCTCTTCTCTCCTCTCTCCTTATGGACGTTTAGGATACACTGAGCTCCTCTCTCCTCTCTCCTTATGGACACTTAGGATACACTGAGCTCCTCTCTCCTCTCCTCTCTCCTTATGGACGTTTAGGATACACTGAGCTCCTCTCTCCTTATGGATGCTTAGGATACACTGAGCTCTCTCCTCTCCTCTCTCCTTATGGACGTTTAGGATACACTGAGCTCCTCTCTCCTCTCTCCTTATGGATGTTTAGGATACACTGAGCTCCTCTCTCTCTCCTTATGGACGTTTAGGATACACTGAGCTCCTCTCTCCTCTCTCCTTATGGATGTTTAGGATACACCGAGCTCCTCTCTCCTCTCTCCTTATGGATGTTTAGGATACACTGAGCTCCTCTCTCCTCTCTCCTTATGGACGTTTAGGATACACTGAGCTCCTCTCTCCTCTCTCCTTATGGATGTTTAGGATACACTGAGCTCCTCTCCTCTCTCCTTATGGACGTTTAGGATACACTAGCTCCTCTCTCCTTATGGACGCTTAGGATACACTGAGCTCCTCTCTCCTTATGGACGTTTAAGATACACTGAGCTCCTCTGTCCTCTCTCCTTATGGATGAGTTTTATTACTCACTCGGCTTCCTCCCCGGAGTCTTTGTCTTCACGTCTCAGGGTCCATTGGACCTGGCTGGGTCTGAAGCTGGTCCTGGGTCTTTGCCCTGCATCCAGCCTCTGGCCTAGACCTGGCCTCCTGCCTCCTCTCCACCTCCTTGGGTTTCATGGATTGTGGAGGTCTGGATGGTCTTCTGTCATCCAGGAGAGGGATCCTCCTCCTGTTCTCTCCTGAAGGGTTCTTTACTTTGTTCTACTTCTCGGGAGTTGTTCCTGATCCGATGCGAGGTCAAAGGTCAGGGATGTGGGAACTGAAAACTATAAATAAGTCAAATCTATTTAGTGGATACGAGTGAAGATACGACATGAAAACATGAAACAGAAGATTCAGAGAGAAGGATCTTAAATATTCAACCTGCTGGTGCTCACAGGCAAGACCAGTAGGGGGTCCAGACCAGTAGAGGGTCCAGACCAGTAGGGGGTCCAGACCAGTAGGGTGTCCAGACCAGTAGGGGGTCCAGACCAGTAGAGGGTCCAGACCAGTAGGGGGTCCAGACCAGTAGGGGTCCAGACCAGTAGAGGGTCCAGACCAGTAGGGGGTCCAGACCAGTAGGGGGTCCAGACCAGTAGAGGGTCCAGACCAGTAGGGGGTCCAGACCAGTAGGGGGTCCAGACCAGTAGAGGGTCCAGACCAGTAGGGGGTCCAGACCAGTAGAGGGTCCAGACCAGTAGGGGGTCCAGACCAGTAGAGGGTCCAGACCAGTAGGGGGTCCAGACCAGTAGAGGGTCCAGACCAGTAGGGGGTCCAGACCAGTAGGGGGTCCCCCTGTCTTCATTCATTCACCTTTAACACCACAAGTCGAAACACGATTTATGAAAACTCTTTAATATCAAAACAAAGTATCTTACAGGAACAACATAGTGCAGCAGTGGTCAGGGGGACCCGCGGCGCCCCCTGCTGGGGGGAGGCCGGCGGCTCAGGAGTCGTTGGGGAGCCCGAACAGCTTGACGGTGCCGGCCTCCCGGTTGCTGTCGTACTTGCCCTCCTTGTCGTCGCAGGCGTAGGCCAGCAGGGGGCGCTTGGGGTGCCAGGCCACTGTGAAGGTCGGGGAGTCGCACTGCACCTCCCACAGCTTCTCTCCTGGGAAACGAGGGCAAGAGAGCGTCACCAAGGGGACTGCATCAAGAGACTCGTGAAGACCTGGTCCTGAAGTAGAGGACTCACCTGTCTCCACCTCTGCGATGTCGATGAAATGATCCTCGGAGGCTGAAGCCAACATCTTGCCATCGTGGCTGAAGCTCAGAGTCCTGACTGGCCAGTCCAACCTGCAGCCATGAACACATGAAGACATGAACACATGAAGACAAGAACACATGAACACATGAAGACAAGAACACATGAAGACATGAACACATGAACACAAGAAGACATGAACACATGAACACATGAAGACAAGAAGACATGAACACATGAAGACAAGAACACATGAACACATGAAGACAAGAAGACATGAACACATGAAGACAAGAACACATGAACACATGAAGACAAGAAGACATGAACACATGAAGACAAGAACACATGAAGACAAGAAGACATGAAGACATGAAGACAAGAAGACAAGAACACATGAACACATGAAGACAAGAAGACATGAACACATGAAGACATGATGACATGAAGACAAGAACACATGAAGACAAGAAGACATGAAGACATGAAGACAAGAACACATGAACACATGAAGACAAGAAGACATGAACACATGAAGACATGAACACATGAAGACAAGAACACATGAAGACAAGAACACATGAAGACATGAACACATGAAGACATGAAGACATGAACACATGAAGACAAGAACACATGAAGACATGAAGACATGAACACATGAAGACATGAACACATGAAGACATGAAGACATGAAGACAAGAAGACATGAAGACATGAACACATGAAGACATGAACACATGAAGACATGAACACATGAAGACATGAACACATGAACACATGAAGACATGAAGACAAGAACACATGAAGACATGAACACATGAAGACATGAACACATGAAGACAAGAACACATGAAGACATGAACACATGAAGACATGAACACATGAAGACAAGAACACATGAAGACAAGAAGACATGAACACATGAAGACATGAACACATGAAGACAAGAACACATGAAGACATGAACACATGAAGACAAGAACACATGAAGACAAGAACACATGAAGACAAGAACACATGAAGACCAGACACATGAACACATGAAGACAAGAACAGAAGACATGAAGACATGAACACATGAAGACAACATGAACACATGAAGACAAGAAGACATGAAGAAGAACACATGAACACATGAAGACATGAACACATGAAGACATGAAGACAAGAAGAAGACATGAACACATGAAGACAAGAACACATGGAGACATGAACACATGAAGACATGAAGACATGAACACATGAAGACATGAACACATGAAGACAAGAACACATGAAGACATGAAGACATGAAGACATGAACACATGAAGACAAGAAGACATGAAGACAAGAACACATGAAGACATGAAGACAAGAACACATGAACACATGAAGACATGAACACATGAAGACAAGAACACATGAAGACATGAAGACAAGAACACATGGAGACATGAAGACAAGAACACATGAAGACATGAAGACATGAAGACATGAACACATGAAGACAAGAACACATGAACACATGAAGACATGAACACATGAAGACATGAACACATGAACACATGAAGACATGAAGACATGGAGACATGAAGACAAGAAGAACACATGAAGACAAGAACACATGAAGACACATGAGGACATGAAGACATGAAGACATGAACAAATGAAGACATGAACACATGAAGACATGAACACATGAAGAACACATGAACACATGAACACATGAAGACAAGAACACATGAAGACATGAACACATGAAGACATGAACACATGAAGACAAGAACACATGAACACATGAAGACAAGAACACATGAAGACATGAACACATGAAGACATGAAGACATGAACACATGAAGACATGAACACATGAAGACAAGAACACATGAAGACATGAACACATGAAGACATGAAGACATGAACAGAACCCATGAAGACATGAACACATGAACAAGAAGACATGAACACATGAAGACATGAACACATGAAGACATGAACACATGAAGACAAGAACACATGAAGACATGAAGACATGAACACATGAAGACATGAAGACAAGAACACATGAAGACAAGAACACATGAAGACATGAACACATGAAGACATGAACACAAGAACACATGAAGACATGAACACAAGAACACATGAAGACATGAAGACAAGAACACATGAAGACATGAACACATGAAGACAAGAACACATGAAGACATGAACACATGAAGAGACACATGAGACAGAACACATGAAGACATGAAGACATGAACACATGAAGACATGAAGACAAGAACACATGAGACATGAAGACATGAAGAGAACACATGAAGACAAGAACACATGAAGACATGAACACATGAAGACATGAACACATGAAGACATGAAGACAAGAACACATGAACACATGAAGACATGAACACATGAAGACATGAACACATGAAGACAAGAACACATGAACACATGAAGACATGAACACATGGAGACATGAACACATGAACACATGGAGACATGAACACATGAACACAAGAACAGAAACATGAACAAGAACACATGAAGACAAGAACACATGAAGACATGAACACATGAAGACATGAACACATGAAGACATGAAGACATGAACACATGAAGACATGAACACATGAAGACAAGAACACATGAAGACATGAACACATGAAGACATGAACACATGAAGACATGAACACATGAACACATGAACACATGAAGACAAGAACACATGAAGACATGAAGACAAGAACACATGAAGACAAGAACACATGAAGACATGAACACATGAAGACAAGAACACATGAAGACATGAAGACAAGAACACATGAACACATGAAGACAAGAACACATGAAGACATGAACACATGAAGACAAGAACACATGAAGACAAGAACACATGAACACATGAAGACATGAACACATGAAGACAAGAACACATGGAGACATGAACACATGGAGACAACATGAAGACATGAAGACATGAAAGAACACATGAAGACATGAAGACATGATGACATGAAGACATGAAGACATGAACACATGAAGACATGAAGACATGAAGACATGAACACATGAAGACAAGAACACATGAAGAACACATGAAGACAAGAACACATGAAGACATGAACACATGAAGACATGAAGACATGAACACATGGAGACAAGAACACATGAAGACATGAAGACAAGAACACATGAACACATGAAGACATGAAGACATGAACACATGAAGACATGAACACATGAAGACAAGAACACATGAAGACATGAAGACATGAAGACATGAACACATGAAGACACAGAACATGAACACATGAAGAACACATGAAGACATGAACACATGAAGACATGAACACATGAAGACATGAACACATGAAGACAAGAACACATGAACACATGAAGACATGAACACATGAAGACATGAACACATGAAGACATGAACACATGAAGACAAGAACACATGAAGACAAGAACACATGAACACATGAAGACATGAACACATGAAGACATGAACACATGAAGACAAGAACACATGAAGACATGAAGACATGAACACATGAAGACATGAACACATGAAGACAAGAACACATGAAGACATGAAGACATGAACACATGAAGACAAGAACACATGAAGAACACATGAAGACATGAAGACATGGAGACATGAAGACATGAAGACAAGAACACATGAAGACATGAAGACATGAAGACATGAAGACATGAAGACATGAACACATGAACACGTGAAGACATGAACACATGGAACACATGAAGACAAGAACACATGAACACATGAAGACATGAACAAATGAAGACATGAACACATGGAGACATGAACACATGAAGACAACACATGAAGACAAGAACACATGAAGACATGAAGACAAGAACACATGAAGACATGAACACATGAAGACAAGAACACATGAAGACAAGAACACATGAAGACATGAACACATGAAGACATGAACACATGAAGACAAGAACACATGAAGACATGAACACAAGAACACATGAAGACAAACAAGAACACATGAACACATGAAGACATGAAGACATGAAGACAAGAACACATGAAGACATGAACACATGAACACATGAAGACATGAACACATGAAGACATGAACACATGAAGACAAGAACACATGAAGACATGAACACATGAGAAGACATGAAGACATGAAGAACACATGAACACATGAAGACATGAAACATGAAAACATGAAACATGAAAACATAAAACATGAAGACATGAAACATGAAACATGAATACATGAAACATAAAAACATGAAGACATGAACACATGAAGACATGAAGACATGAAGACATGAACACATGAAGACATGAAGACATGAAGACATGAACACATGAAGACATGAACACATGAAGACATGAACACATGAAGACATGAACACATGAACACATGAAGACATGAACACATGAAGACATGAACACATGAAGACAAGAACACATGAAGACATGAACACATGAAGACATGAAGACATGAACACATGAAGACATGAACACATGAAGACATGAAGACATGAAGACAAGAACACATGAAGACATGGAGACATGAACACATGAAGACAAGAACACATGAAGACATGAACACATGAAGACATGAACACAAGAACACATGAAGACATGAACACATGAACACATGAAGACATGAACACATGAAGACATGAACACATGAAGACATGAACACATGAAGACATGAACACATGAAGACAAGAACACATGAACACATGAAGACATGAACACATGAAGACATGAACACATGAAGACATGAAGACATGAACACATGAAGACATGAACACATGAAGACAAGAACACATGAAGAACTTTGAACACATGAAGACATGAACACATGAAGACAAGAACATGAAGACAAGAACACATGAAGACATGAACATGAAGACATGAACACATGAAGACATGAACACATGAAGACATGAAGACATGAACACATGAAGACATGAACACATGAAGACAAGAACACATGAAGACATGAACACATGAAGACATGAACACATGAAGACATGAACACATGGAGACATGAAGACATGAAGACAAGAACACATGAAGACAAGAACACATGAAGACATGAACACATGAAGACATGAAGACAAGAACACATGAAGACAAGAACACATGAAGACATGAACACATGAAGACAAGAACACATGAAGACAAGAACACATGAACACATGAACACATGAACACATGAAGACATGAACACATGAAGACATGAACACATGAAGACATGAACACATGAACACATGAACACATGAAGACATGAACACATGAAGACAAGAACACATGAACACATGAAGACATGAACACATGAAGACAAGAACACATGAAGACATGAACACATGAAGACATGAACACATGAAGACAAGAACACATGAAGACATGAAGACATGAACACATGAAGACATGAACACATGAAGACATGAACACATGAAGACATGAACACATGAAGACAAGAACACATGAAGACATGGATGACATGAAGACATGAACACATGAAGACATGAACACATGAACACATGAAGACATGAACACATGAAGACAAGAACACATGAAGACATGAACACATGAAGACATGAACACATGAAGACATGAACACATGAAGACATGAACACATGAAGACATGAAGAACACATGAACACATGAAGACAAGAACACATGAAGACATGAACACATGAAGACATGAAGACAAGAACACATGAAGACATGAACACAAGAACACATGAAGACATGAAGACATGAACACATGAAGACATGAACACATGAAGACATGAAGACAAGAACACATGAAGACAAGAACACATGAAGACAAGAACACATGAAGACATGAACACATGAAGACATGAACACATGAAGACAAGAACACATGAAGACATGAAGACATGAACACATGAACACATGAAGACATGAACACATGAAGACAAGAACACATGAAGACATGAACACATGAAGACAAGAACACATGAAGACATGGACACATGAAGACATGAACACATGGAGACATGAACACATGAAGACAAGAACACATGAAGACAAGAACACATGAAGACATGAACACATGAAGACATGAACACATGAAGACAAGAACACATGAAGACAAGAACACATGAAGACATGAACACATGAAGACAAGAACACATGAAGACATGAACACATGAAGACATGAACACATGAAGACATGAACACATGAAGACATGAACACATGAAGACATGAACACATGAAGACAAGAACACATGAAGACATGAACACATGAAGACATGAACACATGAACACATGAAGACATGAACACATGAAGACATGAACACATGAAGACAAGAACACATGAACACATGAAGACATGAACACATGAACACATGAAGACATGAACACATGAAGACATGAACACATGAACACATGAAGACATGAACACATGAAGACAAGAACACATGAAGACATGAACACATGAAGACAAGAACACATGAAGACATGAACACATGAACACATGAAGACAAGAACACATGAAGACATGAACACATGAAGACATGAACACATGAAGACAAGAACACATGAACACATGAAGACATGAAGACATGAACACATGGACACATGGAGACATGGAGACATGAAGACATGAACACATGAAGACATGAAGACAAGAACACATGAAGACATGAACACATGAACACAAGAACACATGAAGACATGAACACATGAAGACATGAAGACAAGAACACATGAAGACATGAAGACAAGAACACATGAAGACATGAACACATGAAGACATGAAGACATGAACACATGAAGACAAGAACACATGAAGACATGAACACATGAACACATGAAGACATGAACACATGAAGACATGAACACATGAAGACATGAAGACATGAACACATGAAGACATGAACACATGAACACATGAAGACATGAAGACATGAACACATGAAGACATGAACACATGAAGACATGAAGACAAGAACACATGAAGACATGAACACATGAAGACATGAACACATGAAGACAAGAACACATGAAGACATGAACACATGAAGACATGAACACATGAAGACATGAACACATGAAGACAAGAACACATGAAGACATGAACACATGAAGACACATGAACACATGAAGACAAGAACACATGAAGACATGAAGACAAGAACACATGAAGACATGAACACATGAAGACAAGAACACATGAAGACATGAACACAAGAACACATGAAGACATGAACACATGAAGACATGAACACATGAAGACATGAACACATGAAGACATGAACACATGAAGACATGAAGACAAGAACACATGAACACATGAAGACATGAACACATGAAGACAAGAACACATGAAGACATGAACACATGAAGACATGAACTGAACACATGAAGACATGAACACATGAAGACAAGAACACATGAAGACATGAACACATGAACACATGAACACATGAAGACAAGAACACATGAAGACATGAACACATGAAGACATGAACACATGAAGACAAGAACACATGAAGACATGAACACATGAAGACAAGACATGAACACATGAAGACAAGAACACATGAAGACATGAACACATGAAGACATGAACACATGAAGACAAGAACACATGAAGACATGAACACATGGAGACATGAAGACATGAACACATGAAGACATGAACACATGAAGACATGAACACATGAAGACATGAAGACATGAAGACATGAACACATGAAGACAAGAAGACATGAACACATGAAGACAAGAACACATGAAGACATGAACACATGAAGACATGAAGACAAGAACACATGAAGACATGAACACATGAAGACAAGAACACATGAAGACATGAACACATGAAGACAAGAACACAAGAACACATGAAGACATGAAGACAAGAACACATGAAGACAAGAACACATGAACACATGAAGACAAGAACACATGAAGACATGAACACATGAACATGAAGACAAGAACACATGAAGACATGAACACATGAAGACAAGAACACATGAAGACATGAACACATGAAGACATGAAGACAAGAACACATGAAGACATGAAGACAAGAACACATGAAGACATGAACACATGAAGACATGAACACATGAAGACATGAACACATGAAGACATGAACACATGAAGACATGAACACATGAACACATGAACACATGAAGACATGAACACATGAACACATGAAGACATGAACACATGAACACATGAACACATGAAGACATGAACACATGAAGACATGAAGACAAGAACACATGAAGACAACACATGAAGACATGAACACATGAAGACATGAAGACATGAACACATGAAGACATGAACACATGAAGACAAGAACACATGAAGACATGAACACATGAAGACATGAACACATGAAGACATGAACACATGAACACATGAAGACATGAAGACAAGAACACATGAAGACATGAACACATGAACACATGAAGACATGAACACATGAAGACATGAACACATGAAGACATGAACACATGAAGACATGAACACATGAACACATGAAGACATGAACACATGGAGACAAGAACACATGAAGACAAGAACACATGAAGACAAGAACACATGAAGACATGAACACATGGAGACAAGAACACATGAAGACAAGAACACATGAACACATGAAGACAAGAACACATGAAGACATGAACACATGAACACATGAAGACAAGAACACATGAAGACATGAACACATGAAGACATGAACACATGAAGACAAGAACACATGAAGACATGAACACATGAAGACAAGAACACATGAAGACATGAACACATGAAGACATGAACACATGAAGACATGAAGACAAGAACACATGAAGACATGAACACATGATGACATGAACACATGAAGACATGAAGACATGAACACATGAACACAGAAACATGAACACAGAAACATGAACACATGAAGACATGAACACATGAAGACATGAAGACATGAAGACAAGAACACATGAAGACATGAACACATGGAGACAAAAACACAAGAACACATGAAGACATGAACACATGAAGACAAGAACACATGAAGACATGAACACATGAAGACATGAAGACATGAACACATGAAGACATGAACACATGAAGACAAGAACACATGAAGACATGAACACATGAAGACATGAAGACATGAAGACATGAACACATGAAGACATGAAGACATGAACACATGAAGACATGAACACATGAAGACAAGAACACATGAAGACATGAAGACATGAACACATGAAGACATGAACACATGAAGACAAGAACACATGAAGACATGAAGACATGAACACATGAAGACAAGAACACATGAAGACATGAACACATGAAGACAAGAACACATGAAGACATGAACACATGAAGACATGAACACATGAAGACATGAACACATGAAGACATGAACACATGAAGACATGAACACATGAAGACAAGAACACATGAAGACAAGAACACATGAAGACATGAACACATGAAGACAAGAACACATGAAGACATGAACACATGAACACATGAAGACAAGAACACATGAAGACATGAAGACATGAACACATGAAGACAAGACATGAACACATGAAGACAAGAACACATGAACACATGAAGACATGAACACATGAAGACAAGAACACATGAAGACAAGAACACATGAACACATGAAGACAAGAACACATGAAGACATGAACACATGAAGACAACACATGAAGACATGAACACATGAAGACAAGAACACATGAAGACATGAACATGAACACATGAAGACATGAACACATGAAGACATGAACACATGAAGACAAGAAGACATGAACACATGAAGACATGAAGACAAGAACACATGAAGACATGAACACATGAAGACATGAAGACAAGAACACATGAAGACAAGAACACATGAAGACATGAAGACAAGAACACATGAAGACAAGAACACATGAAGACAAGAACACATGAAGACATGAACACATGAAGACATGAACACATGAAGACAAGAACACATGAACACATGAAGACATGAAGACAAGAACACATGAAGACATGAACACATGAAGACATGAACACATGAAGACAAGAACACATGAAGACATGAACACATGAAGACAAGAACACATGAAGACATGAACACATGGACACATGAAGACAAGAACACATGAAGACATGAAGACATGAACACATGAAGACATGAAGACATGAACACATGAAGACATGAACACATGAAGACAAGAACACATGAAGACAAGAACACATGAAGACAAGAACACATGAACACATGAAGACAAGAACACATGAAGACAAGAACACATGAAGAACACATGAAGACATGAACACATGAAGACATGAACACATGAAGACATGAACACATGAACACATGAAGACAAGAACACATGAAGACATGAACACATGAAGACAAGAACACATGAAGACAAGAACACATGAAGACATGAACACATGAAGACAAGAACACATGAAGACATGAACACATGAAGACAAGAACACATGAACACATGAACACATGAAGACATGAACACATGAAGACATGAACACATGAAGACAAGAACACATGAAGACAAGAACACATGAAGACAGTGAACATGAACACATGTGTTTTCAGTCTCAGGCGGAAGATGTAGAGACTTCCTGCTGTCCTGATGTCAGTGGGGAGCTCGTTCCACCACTGAGGAGCCAGGACAGCAACCAGTCTGGATGTAGGAGTTAGCTCGAGGTGCAGGAGGCACAAGGCGATTGGCTGTTGCCGAGCGGCGAACGTGCCGGGGTGCGGTGTGACCACATCAGGATGTAGGCGGGGCCCGATCCGTTCAGAGCACGGTACAAGAACCAGTGTTTTGAAGCGGATGGGCAGCCACCGTAACCAGTGAAGAGATCGAAGGAGCGAAGTGGTGTGGGTGAATTTCGGGAGGCTGAAGACCAGTCGAGCTGCTGCATTCTGGATGAGCTGCAGAGGTCGGATGGCCTTAGCAGAAGACCAGCCAGGAGGAGTTGCAGTAGTCAAGGCGTGAAATGACCAGAGCCTGGACCAGAACCTGGACCGCCTGGACCAAGAAGAGGCCGTGTTCTCCTGATGTTGTGCAGCATGGACCTACAGGAACATGTCGTCACAGTGATGTTGGCCGTCAGGTTGACTGTCGAGTGTCACCGCGAGGTTCCTGGCAGTCGGGGGCGGGGCCAACACAGAGCTATTGAAGGTGGAAGTCAGGTCATGGGTGGGGGAGCCTTTCCCTGGAAGGAATAGTAGCTCGGTCTTGTCAGGGTTGATCTTCAGGTGGTGAGCAGACATCCACTGAGAGATGTCGGTCAGACAGGCAGAGATTCGCGCCGCCACCCGTGTTTCGGCCGGTGGAAACGAGAAGATCAGTTGGGTGTCATCGGCATAACTATGGTAGGAGAAGCCATGCGAACGAATGACAGAGCCGAGAGTTTGTGTACAGAGAAGAGCAGGGACCCAGGGGAGCCTTGAGGAACCCCATAGTGAGAGGAAGAGGAGGGACCCAGGACGGACCTTGAGGAACCCATAGTGAGAGGAAGAGGAGGGACCCAGGCCGGAGCCTTGAGGAAACCCCATAGTGAGAGGAAGAGGGGGACCCAGGCGGACCTTGAGGGACCCCATGAGAGGAAGAGGAGGGACCCAGGGCCTTGAGGGACCCCATAGTGAGAGGAAGAGGAGGGACCCAGGCAGACCTTGAGGAACCCCATAGTGAGAGGAAGAGGAGGGACCCAGGGCCCTTGAGGACCCCATAGTGAGAGGAAGAGGAGACCCAGGACGGAGCCTTGAGGAACCCCATAGTGAGAGGACAAGGATCAGACACAGATCCTCTCCAAGTTACCCGGTAAGTGTGGTCGTTAAGGTAGAAAGAGAAAAGCGCGAGTGCAGTACCTGAGATCCCCAGTTCCTGAAGAGAAGAGATCAGGATCTGGTGGTTCACGGTGTCAAATGCTGCAGAAAGGTCTAGAAGGATAAGGACAGAGGAGAGAGAGGCTGCTCTAGTAGAGTGAAGGATAAGGACAGAGGAGAGAGAGGCTGCTCTAGCAGAGTGAAGCTGCTCAGCAAGGAGGACAGTCTCTGTCGAGTGGCCTTGACTCCAGACTGGTGAGGGTCAAGAAGGCTGTTGCTGTGGAGATAGGAGGACACTTGGCTCAAGAGAGCTCGCTCCAGAGTTTTGGAGAGAAAAGGAAGAAGAGAGACCGGTCTGTAGTTGCTGACTTCAGACGGGTCGAGGTGGTTTCTTCAGGAGAGGGTTGAATCTCGCCTCCTTCAGAGAGTTGGGGAAACAGCCAGTTGAGAGGGAGCTGTTAATAAGATGGGTGAGGAAGGTCAGAAGGTCAGGAGCAACAGCCTGGAGAATGGGAGACGGAACGGGGTCAAGGGCGCAGGTGGTCGGTCAGCGGAGGTCACCAAGCTAAGAACTTGATTGGGAGACAGGGGTGAAAAGAGGAAAGAGGGGATGAAGAAGTTAGTGTTGGTCAGGTGATAGAAGATGGATTTGTAAAGGAGGAGCGGATGTCGTCTATCTTGTTTGTAAAGTAGTCGACAAAGTGGCTCGGCAAAAGGGTGGAAGGAGGAGGGGGACAGGGGGGATCAAGGAGGTTGGAAAAGATAGAGAAGAGTTTTTTGGGGTTAGAGAAGGAAGACTGAATTTTGGTCAGGTAGAACGAGCTTTTGGCTGCAGATAGAGGAAGAGAAGGAGGAGAGGAGAGATTGATAGAAGAGCAGGTCTTCCGCTTGATTCGTTTTTCGCCATTTTCTTTCCGTCGCTCGCATGAGGTGGCTCTCTCTCAGCACGAGTCCGACAACCCACGGAGGGAGAGGATTTCGAACGGTCGTGTCTTAAAGGACAAAGAGAATCAAGAGATGAAGACAGGGAAGAGAGGAGAGTGTCTGCGGCAGAGTTAGGCTGCATGAGTGAGAAGCAGTCAGTTGAGGGGAGAGCAGATAGGACAGAGGAGGCCAGAGAGGAGGAGAGGGGCGAATGTTGCGGCGTACAGGTGCAGAGTCTGTAGATATGGGTGGGTTGTCAGTACCATAGAGCGAGAGAGAGTAAGAGATGAAGAAGTGGTCAGACATGGAGAGGAGTTACAGTGAGGTTGGAGGTAGAGCAGTTTCTTGTGAAAATGTAGTCAAGGCGGTTGCCGGCTTTGTGAGTGGGAGGGGAGGGACTGAGTGAGAGGTCAAAGGAAGACAGGAAGAGTAAGAGATCACATGACTTCTCTGTCTGGATGTTGAAGTCACCCAGAAGGATGAGCGGGGGGCCGTGTTCCGAGAAGTTCGACAGGAGGGTCTAGCTCTTCAAGAAATCTCCCAAAGAACCAGGGACGGTAGAGAACAACCATGTGTAGTTGAACCGGATGAGTCACCGTCACAGCATGGAACTCAAAAGTCAGTGGGATAAAGAGTGGAAGCGGGTAGGGAGAGAAACACCATTTGGGTGAGATGAGTAAACCTGCACCTCCACCCCGACCAGAGCGTCTGGGTGTGTGGCTGAAGGAGAAGGCAGAGGAGAGAGCAGCCGGGGTAGACGTGTTCTCTGGTGTGATCCAGGTCTCAGTGAGAGCCAGTTAGTCAAGCGACTGCTCCACGGCAAAGAGATGAAACCGGCCTTGCGGTTGGCTGACTGACAGTTCCAGAGGCCTCCTGTGATAAGGTGCTGGGTATGAGTAGAACGGGTAGGAAGGAGAACAGAGGAGGGGTTCCGGTCCATGAATGAACGAGTCCTATAGGAACTACGAGTAGAGATACGCACAGGTATGGAAAAGACACACATATTCACTAAATGGTGGAATACACAGGCACCACGAAGACTCCAACGGAAGACTCCTGTGTTTGTCCTCCGAGTCTTGACTCCAACGGAAGACTCCTGTCTTTGTCCTCCGAGTCTTGACTCCAACGGAAGACTCCTGTCTTTGTCCTCCAGTCTTGACTCAGCGGAAGACTCCTGTGTTTGTCCTCCGAGTCTTGACTCCAACGGAAGACTCCTGTCTTTGTCCTCCGAGTCTTGACTCCAACGGAAGACTCCTGTCTTTGTCCTCCGAGTCTTGACTCCAACGGAAGACTCCTGTGTTTGTCCTCCGAGTCTTGACTCCAACGGAAGACTCCTGTCTTTGTCCTCCAGTCTTGACTCCAACAGAAGACTCCTGTCTTTGTCCTCGAGTCTTGACTCCAGCGGAAGACTCCTGTCTTTGTCCTCAGTCTTGACTCCAACGGAAGACTCCTGTCTTTGTCCTCCAGTCTTGACTCCAACGGAAGACTCCTGTCTTTGTCCTCCAGTCTTGACTCAACGGAAGACTCCTGTGTTTGTCCTCCAGTCTTGACTCCAGCGGAAGACTCCTGTGTTTGTCCTCCAGTCTTGACTCAACGGAAGACTCCTGTGTTTGTCCTCCGAGTCTTGACTCCAACGGAAGACTCCTGTCTTTGTCCTCCGAGTCTTGACTCCAACGGAAGACTCCTGTCTTTGTCCTCCGAGTCTTGACTCCAACGGAAGACTCGTGTTTGTCCTCCAGTCTTGACTCCAACGGAAGACTCCTGTCTTTGTCCTCCGAGTCTTGACCAACGGAAGACTCTGTCTTTGTCCTCCCAGTCTTGACACCAACGGAAGACTCCTGTGTTTGTCCTCCGAGTCTTGACTCCAACGGAAGACTCCTGTGTTTGTCCTCCGAGTCTTGACTCAAACGGAAGACTCCTGTCTTTGTCCTCCGAGTCTTGACACCAACGGAAGACTCCTGTCTTTGTCCTCCGAGTCTTGACTCCAACGGAAGACTCCTGTCTTTGTCCTCCGAGTCTTGACTCCAACGGAAGACTCCTGTCTTTGTCCTCCGAGTCTCGACTCCAACGGAAGACTCCTGTCTTTGTCCTCCGAGTCTCGACTCCAACGGAAGACTCCTGTCTTTGTCCTCCGAGTCTCGACTCCAACGGAAGACTCCTGTCTTTGTCCTCCGAGTCTTCTGACGCTAAAGACCCGATCCGGTTCTGAGCCCAGGTTGGTGCCGATTACCTCCAGCCGCGTTGACACCGCCCCTTGCTCGTTGGTATTCAAATGACACTCAATTGAAACCAGGTGATGAGCGCTCGTCCAATCAGTGAAGATTCAGGTGTCAGTAATCAGGACACACCTCTCTACCAAAACAAATCCTAAAACAGAACAGACCAACAATCCAGCAGCTCTAAACAACAAATACAACAGTAACTCAGCAGATAAACTAATTTAAAGAAGATACTTAGCAGGATCCAAGTAGTCAGTAGTCTCGCCTCACAGGTAGAAAATGCACACTGAACATGAACCAATGAACACATGAACCAATGAACACATGAACCAATGAACACATGAACCAATGAACACATGAATCAATGAACACATGAACCAATGAACACATGAATCAATGAACACATGAATCAATGAACACATGAACACATGAATCAATGAACACATGAACCAATGAACACATGAACCAATGAATCAATTATTCAGTGGACCAATCAGAGGAGCTATTCTTTGTGATTCTGCATCAATATAATAATCTGTGTTTACTTTGAATAGAATTCAGAAGTTTCATGTTTTTACAGTTGGGACCATTCGGGAAGGAAGATTCACTCGAAGGTGTTTGGGGCGACCCCTGCACTATGAAGGTCACTAAGAAGGTCACTCTGATGGTCACTATGAAGGTCACTGACGGTCACTATGAAGGTCACTCTGAAGGTCACTGATTGTCAATATGAAGGTCACTGACGGTCACTGGCGGTCACTCTGAAGGTCACTGACGGTCACTCTGAAGGTCACTGGCGGTCACTATGAAGGTCACTGACGGTCACCAACGGTCACTCTGAAGGTCACTGACGGTCACCCTGAAGGTCACTGACGGTCACTCTGAAGGTCACTGATTGTCAATATGAAGGTCACTGACGGTCACTATGAAGGTCACTGGCGGTCACTGACGGTCACTGGCGGTCACTCTGAAGGTCACTGACGGTCACTCTGAAGGTCACTGGCAGTCACTATGAAGGTCACTGACGGTCACCAACGGTCACTCTGAAAGTCACTGACGGTCACCCTGAAGGTCACTGAAGGTCACTGACGGTCACTATGATGGTCACTCTGAAGGTCACTGACGGTCACTCTGAAGGTCACTGAAGGTCACCGACGGTCAGCGCTCACCTGGAGAAGCAGCGCACACACACCAGCTCCTCCACGCTCCACAGGCTGACCAGGGCGTCGGCGCTGCCCGTGGCGAAGTGCTTCCCCGTGGGGTCGAACTTGATGCAGATGCAGTTGGAAGGATGAGCGTTGATGGACTGGATGGGCTTCAGCTCGGGGTAGCTGAGGAAGACGAGGTCACGTGATGACGCGAAGAGGAGCTTTACACCGTGAAGATGATGAAGAGGACCTCCTACCTGAGGATGTTGATGCAGCCGTTGCCGTTGGTGAGGAAGAACATGTCGTTGTCGTTGCTCCAGGAGATCTCGTTCACCTCAAACTTGAACTGCTCCTCGGCTCTGGAGCGGTGCGACCGCGCGTCGATGAAGGTCACCACGTCGTCCTTGTTGCCCACGGCAACCGTCTGGCCATCCGGGCTCCAGCAGATGTTGATGTTCTCCCCTGGAGAACCACAGAGGAACATGTGGTTCTATAGGGGAATGTGTGGTTCTACAGAGGAACGTGTGGTTCTACAGAGGTACACGTGGTTCCATAGAGGAACGTGTGGTTCTACAGAGGAACATGTGGTTCCATAGAGGAACATGTGGTTCTACAGAGGAACGTGTGGTTCCAGAGAGGAATGTGTGGTTCCAGAGGAACATGTGGTTCTACAGGGGAACGTGTGGTTCTACAGAGGAACGTGTGGTTCTATAAAGGAACGTGTGGTTCCATAGGGGAACGTGTGGTTCCACAGAGGAACGTATGGTTCCATAGAGGAACGTGTGGTTCTACAGAGGAACGTGTGGTTCTACAGAGGAACGCGTGGTTCTACAGATGAACGTGTGGTTCTCCAGAGGAACGTGTGGTTCCATAGGGGAACGTGTGGTTCTACAGAGGAACACTTGGTTCTACAGAGGAACGTGTGGTTCTACAGAGGAACGTGTGGTTCCATAGAGGAACGAGTGGTTCCATAGAGGAACATGTGGTTCTACAGAGGAACGCGTGGTTCAATAGAGGAACGTGTGGCTCCATAGAGGAACGCGTGGTTCTACAGAGGAACGTGTGGTTCCATCGAGAAACGTGTGGTTCCATAGAGGAACGTGTGGTTCCATAGAGGAACATGTGGTTCTACAGAGGAACGTGTGGTTCTATAGGGGAACATGTGGTTCTATAGAGGAACGTGTGGTTCTACAGAGGAACACTTGGTTCTACAGAGGAACGTGTGGTTCCAGAGAAACGTGAGGTTCCATAGAGGAACGTGTGGTTCTCCCCCCTGGCCCACCCTTGGTGTTGACCGTGGCGATGCACTTGGTGGTCCGGACGTCCCAGACCCGGACCGTCTTGTCCCCTGAAGCCGTGACGAACAGGTCCGGGTTGGACGGGTGCCAACAGAGCTGGTCCACGCTGTCGCCGTGGCCGCGGTAGTTGTTCTCCTTCACCTGGACACACACACATCAGCCTCCTGGGTCCCCCTAGACCTCCACACCTGGACCCACGCCTGGACCCACACCTGGACCCACACCTGGACCCACACCTGGACCCAGACCCAGACCTGGACCCAGGCCTGGACCCTCGCCTGGACCCTCGCCTGGACCCACGCCTGGACCCACGCCTGGACCCACGCCTGGACCCACACCTGGACCCACACCTGGACCTGGACCCAGGCCTGGACCCTCACCTGGACCCTCACCTGGACCCACGCCTGGACCCACGCCTGGACCCACGCCTGGACCCACACCTGGACCCACACCTGGACCCAGACCTGGACCCAGACCCAGATCTGAACCCAGACCTGGACCCAGGCCTGGACCCTCACCTGGACCCTCACCTGGACCCAGGCCTGGACCCAGACCTGGACCCAGACCTGGACCCAGACCCAGATCTGAACCCAGACCTGGACCCAGGCCTGGACCCTCACCTGGACCCTCACCTGGACCCAGGCCTGGACCCAGACCTGGACCCAGACCTGGACCCAGGCCTGGACCCACACCTGGACCCAAACCTGGACCCAGACCCAGATCTGAACCCAGACCTGGACCCAGGCCTGGACCCTCACCTGGACCCAGGCCTGGACCCAGACCCAGATCTGAACCCAGACCTGGACCCAGGCCTGGACCCTCACCTGGACCCAGACCTGGACCCAGGCCTGGACCCACACCTGGACCCAGACCCAGATCTGAACCCAGACCTGGACCCAGGCCTGGACCCTCACCTGGACCCAGACCCAGGCCTGGACCCTCACCTGGACCCAGGCCTGGACCCTCACCTGGACCCAGACCTGGACCCACACCTGGACCCAGACCTGGACCCACACCTGGACCCAGACCTGGACCCAAGCCTGGACCAACACCTGGACCCAGATCTGGACCAACACCTGGACCCAGACCTGGACCTGAACCCCTTTAAGACCAATAATAACAAACGTCACATGATCAATATTATACATGCAGCAGAGGGGATCCACAACAACAAAGGGAGACAAACAACAAAGTGAAAGCAAAACAACAACAAAAGGAGACAAACAACAATGGGAGACAGAACAAAAGGAGACAAACAACAACAAAAGGAGACAGAAAAACAACAAAGGGAGACAGAACAAAAGGAGACAGAACAACA
>NC_079403.1:1283303-1290803 GCF_029220125.1 Pseudoliparis swirei
TCACACCATCATCACACCATCATAACACCATCATCACACCATCACCACACCATCATCACACCATCATAACACCATCATCACACCATCATCACACCATCATCACACCATCACCACACCATCATCACACCACCACACCATCACCACACCATCATCACACCATCACCACACCATCATCACACCATCATCACACCATCATAACACCATCATCATACCATCATCACACCATCACCACACCATCATCACACCATCACCACACCATCATAACACCATCATCATCACATCATCACACCATCACCACACCATCATCACACCATCATCACCATCATCACACCATCATCACACCATCATAACACCATCATCACACCATCATCACACCATCATCACACCATCACCACACCATCACCACACCATCATCACACCATCATCACACCATCATCACACCATCATCACACCATCATCACCATCATCACACCATCACACCATCATCACCATCATCACACCATCATCACACCATCATCACACCATCACAACACCATCATCACACCATCATCACACCATCATCACACCATCATAACACCATCATCACACCATCACAACACCATCATCACACCATCATCACACCATCATAACACCATCATCATACCATCATCACACCATCATCACACCATCACCACACCATCATAACACCATCATCACACCATCATCACACCATCACCACACCATCATCACACCATCACCACACCATCATCACACCATCATAACACCATCATAACACCATCATCACACCATCATCACACCATCATCACACCATCACAACACCATCATCACACCATCATCACACCATCATAACACCATCATCACACCATCACCACACCATCATCACACCATCACCACACCATCATCACACCATCATAACACCATCATCACCATCATCACACCATCATCACACCATCAGACCACCATCATCACACCATCATCACAACATCACAACACCATCACCACACCATCACCACACCATCATCACACCATCACCACACCATCACCACACCATCATCACACCATCATCACACCATCACCACACCATCATCACACCATCACAACACCATCATCACACCATCATCACACCATCATAACACCATCATAACGCTCTCCTTCTCCAGGGAGGTGCAGCAGGAGAACCTCTGTGTGCGCTGCCACCCGGAGTGTCTCCTGAGGACCAGAACCCAGACCTGCAGAGGACCAGTGAGACCAGCAGAACACACAGAACCACAAAGAGCACCCTGAACCAGACTACTAGACATACATATATATATATATATTTATATATATATTTATAAATATATATATATATAAATGCATATATATATATATTTATTTATATAAATCTATATATAGAAATATATATACATATATATATATATATATATATATATTTAAATGTCTCGTTCCTCCTCCCCCTCCCTCCCTCCCTCCCTCCCCTCCTCCTCCTCCTCCTCCTCAGGGTCCAGACCAGTGTTCCCAGTGCTCTCACTTCCAGGACGGCCCTCACTGTGTGCGGCGCTGTCCTCAGGGAGTTCCGGGAGACGGGGAGTCTGTGATCTGGACGTTCCCCTCCGGGTCGGGCCGGTGCCGGCGCTGCCACCAGAACTGCACCATGGGGTGAGGGGGCGGAGCTACGAGGGGCGGAGCTACGATGAGCGTCATTAGAAGCGCTGTGATGACATTGTGTCTCTGTGTCTGCAGGTGTTCAGGAGCTGGACTGGCTGGATGCAGCGGGTAAACAACAACAACAACATTCTCATCTGCTCCTGCATGTCTCTTGAATCTATAATAACACGTTTTATTTGTTTAGCGCTTTACAAGCTACTCACAGCACTTGACTTGGTACACAACAACAATATCAACAACACAGTGGAGGTCACAGTAGAGGTCGCATGGAGGTCGTAGTAGAGGTCACAGTGGAGGTCACATGGAGGTCATAGTAGAGGTCACATGGAGGTCGTAGTAGAGGTCACAGTGGAGGTCACATGGAGGTCATAGTAGAGGTCACATGGAGGTCATAGTAGAGGTCACATGGAGGTCGTAGTAGAGGTCACATGGAGGTCATAGTAGAGGTCATAGTAGAGGTCACATGGAGGTCGTAGTAGAGGTCACATGGAGGTCGTAGTATAGGTCATAGTAGAGGTCACATGGAGGTCGTAGTAGAGGTCACAGTGGAGGTCACATGGAGGTCATAGTAGAGGTCACATGGAGGTCGTAGTAGAGGTCACATGGAGGTCATAGTAGAGGTCACATGGAGGTCGTAGTAGAGGTCACATGGAGGTCATAGTAGAGGTCATAGTAGAGGTCACATGGAGGTCGTAGTAGAGGTCACATGGAGGTCGTAGTATAGGTCATAGTAGAGGTCACATGGAGGTCGTAGTAGAGGTCACATGGAGGTCGTAGTATAGGTCATAGTAGAGGTCACATGGAGGTCGTAGTAGAGGTCATAGTAGAGGTCACATGGAGGTCGTAGTAGAGGTCACAGTGGAGGTCACATGGAGGTCATAGTAGAGGTCACATGGAGGTCGTAGTAGAGGTCACATGGAGGTCATAGTAGAGGTCACATGGAGGTCATAGTAGAGGTCACATGGAGGTCGTAGTAGAGGTCACATGGAGGTCATAGTAGAGGTCACATGGAGGTCGTAGTAGAGGTCACATGGAGGTCGTAGTATAGGTCATAGTAGAGGTCACATGGAGGTCGTAGTAGAGGTCACATGGAGGTCGTAGTATAGGTCATAGTAGAGGTCACATGGAGGTCGTAGTAGAGGTCATATTAGAGGTCACATGGAGGTCGTAGTAGAGGTCATAGTATAGGTACCATGGAGGTCATAGTAGAGGTCACATGGAGGTCGTAGTAGAGGTCACATGGAGGTCGTAGTATAGGTCACATGGAGGTCGTAGTAGAGGTCACATGGAGGTCACAGTTCACAGTATCTCATTCACCTTAACGGTGATGTGACACACCATGCGTCCTCAGTGGCTCCGCCTCCTCGGCGGTGCCGGTGGTCGTGGTGGGCGGGCTCCTGGCGGCGGTGGTCGTGGCGCTCGTGGTCTTCGTGCTGCTGCGGCGGCGCCGGATCGGCAGGAGGAGGACGCTGCGCCGCCTGCTGCAGGAGAGAGAGGTGCGGCCTCGCCTCCACCATTAAGACCAGGCTGGGAGATATCCACCGTGACCTTTGACCTTTGCGCTGCAGCTGGTGGAGCCGCTCACCCCGAGCGGTGAGGCCCCCAACCAGGCGCTGCTGAGGGTCCTGAAGGAGACGGAGCTGAAGAAGATCCAGGTTCTGGGCTCCGGGGCCTTCGGGACCGTCTTCAAGGTGAAAGGTCATTCAATCATGTCCACAGGTCAGAGGTCAGAGGTCACAGACGTGTTGTTTTAGGGCCTGTGGATCCCTGAAGGAGAGAACGTGAGGATCCCAGTGGCCATTAAAGTACTCCGAGAAGCCACCTCCCCCAAAGCCAACAAGGAGATCCTGGACGTGAGACTCCTCCTCTTTACTCCTCCCCCCTCCTCCTCCTCATCCTCCTCCTCCTCACATCCTCCCCCCTCCTCCTCCTCCTCTCCTCCTCCTCCTCCTCACCTCCTCATCTCCTCCTCCTCCCCCTCCTCTCCTCCTCCTCCTCTCCTCTCTTCTCCTCCTCCTCCTCCTCCTCCTCTCCCTCCTCCTCCTCTCCTCTCTTCTTCTTATTCTCCTCCTCCCTCCTCCTCCTCTCCTCCTCCTCTCTCCTCTCCTCCTCCCCCTCCTCCCCTCCTCCTCCTCCTCTCCTCCTCCTCTCCCCTCCTCCGCCTCTCTTCTTCTTCTTCTTCTTCTTCATCTCCTCCTCCTCCTCCCCCTCCTCCTCTCCTCTCCTCCACCTCCTCCTCATCCACATCCTCCTCCTCTCCCCCTCCTCCTCCTCTCCTCCTCTCCTCCTCCCTCCTCCTCCTTTCCTCCTCTCTCCTCTCCTCCTACACCTCCTCCTCCTCATCCCCTCCTCCTCCTCCTCCCCCCTCCTCTCCTCTCTTCTCCTCCTCTCCTCCTCCTCTCCCCTCCTCCTCCTCTCCTCTCTTCTTCTTCTTCTCCTCCTCCTCCTCCTCCTCCTCTGCTCCGGTGTGTTCCCTGTCCCCTGGGTGTGATACCGTGGTGCTCCACCAGGAGGCGTATGTGATGGCGAGCGTGGACCACCCTCACGTGTGCCGCCTGTTGGGGGTGTGCCTGACGTCGTCGGTGCAGCTGGTGACTCAGCTGATGCCGTGCGGCTGCCTGCTGGACTACGTGCGGCGGCACGGCGGCCGGCTGGGCGGCCAGTGGCTGCTCAACTGCTGCGTCCAGATCGCCAAGGTGAGAACTACAACACCACGCACAGGACTACAAGAGAGGCTGTGGGAGGCGGCTTATCTCTTGGATGTCACCTGAACAACGGGGGTCTGTGTGTGTCTGTGTGTGTGTGTGTGTGTGTGTGTCTGTGTGTGTGTGTATGTGTGTGTGTGTGTGTGTGTGTGTGTGTGTGTGTGTGTGTGTGTGTGTGTGTGTGTGTGTGTGTGTGTGTCTGTGTGTGTGTGTGTATGTGTCTGTGTGTGTGTGTGTGTGTGTGTGTCTGTCTGTGTGTCTGTGTGTGTAGGGCATGAACTACCTGGAGCAGCACCACCTGGTCCATCGTGATCTGGCAGCCCGGAACGTTCTGGTCAAAACTCCGAACCACGTGAAGATCACCGACTTTGGCCTCGCCAAACTGCTGGAGGCCGAAGAGGAAGAGTACCACGCAGAGGGGGGGAAGGTGGGTCTACATGAGTAGAGTCATGGCCCAGTGGGTCTACATGAGTAGAGTCATGGCCCAGTGGGTCTACATGAGTAGAGTCATGGCCCAGTGGGTCTACATGAGTAAAGTCATGACCCAGTGGGTCTACATGAGTAAAGTCATGACCCAGTGGGTCTACATGAGTAAAGTCATGACCCAGTGGGTCTACATGAGTAGAGTCATGGCCCAGTGGGTCTACATGAGTAGAGTCATGACTCACTGGGTCTACATGAGTAGAGTCATGACTCACTGGGTCTACACGAGTAGAGTCATGACCCAGTGGTTCTAGAATATAGAATATACACTTTTATTAATCCCCAAGGGGAAATTAGTTCTCTGCATTTAACCCATCCTTAGTTATTAAGGAGCAGTGGGCTGCGGTGAAGCGCCCGGGAAGCAACTGGGGTTCAGTGCCTTGCTCAAGGACACTTCGACTTGCAACTAATGGGGAGAGCGGGGATCGAACCCACAACCTTGCGGTTGCGGGACGGCCCTCTTACCCCACTGAGCTAAAGCCGCCCCTAATGAGTAGATGAGTAGTCATGACCCAGTGGGTCTACATGAGTAGAGTCATGACTCACTGGGTCTACATGAGTAGAGTCATGACCCAGTGGGTCTAGATGAGTAGTCATGACCCAGTGGGTCTACATGAGTAGAGTCATGACCCAGTGAGTCTACATGAGTAGAGCCGTGACCCAGTGGGTCTACATGAGTAGAGTCGTGACCCAGTGGGTCTACATGAGTAGAGCCGTGACCCAGTGGGTCTACATGAGTAGAGTCATGACCCAGTGGGTCTACATGAGTAAAGTCATGACCCAGTGGGTCTACATGAGTAGAGTCATGACTCACTGGGTCTACATGAGTAGAGTCATGACCCAGTGGGTCTAGATGAGTAGAGTCATGACTCAGTGGGTCTAGATGAGTAGTCATGACCCAGTGGGTCTACATGAGTAGAGTCATGACCCAGTGGGTCTACATGAGTAGAGTCATGACTCAGTGGGTCTACATGAGTAGAGTCATGACCCAGTGGGTCTACATGAGTAGTCATGACCCAGTGGGTCTACATGAGTAGAGTCATGACCCAGTGGGTCTAGATGAGTAGAGTCATGACTCACTGGGTCTACATGAGTAGAGTCATGACCCAGTGGGTCTACATGAGTAGAGTCATGACCCAGTGGGTCTACATGAGTAGAGTCATGACTCAGTGGGTCTAGATGAGTAGTCATGACCCAGTGGGTCTAGATGAGTAGAGTCATGACCCAGTGGGTCTACATGAGTAGAGTCATGACTCAGTGGGTCTACATGAGTAGAGTCATGACTCAGTGGGTCTAGATGAGTAGAGTCATGACCCAGTGGGTCTACATGAGAAGAGTCATGACCCAGTGGGTCTACATGAGTAGAGTCATGACTCACTGGGTCTACATGAGTAAAGTCATGATCCAGTGGGTCTACATGAGTAGAGTCATGACCCAGTGGGTCTACATGAGTAAAGTCATGACCCAGTGGGTCTACATGAGTAGAGTCATGACCCAGTGGGTCTACATGAGTAAAGTCATGACTCACTGGGTCTACATGAGTAGAGTCATGGCCCAGTGGGTCTACATGAGTAGAGTCATGACCCAGTGGGTCTACATGAGTAGAGTCATGACCCAGTGGGTCTACATGAGTAAAGTCATGACTCACTGGGTCTACATGAGTAGAGTCGTGACCCAGTGGGTCTACATGAGTAGAGTCATGACCCAGTGGGTCTACATGAGTAGAGTCATGTCTCTACTCTCTGCAGGTCCCCATCAAGTGGATGGCGTTGGAGTCCATCCTCCAGTCGACCTACACTCACCAGAGTGACGTGTGGAGCTTCGGTGAGTCATCCTCAGACCTCCACCTATCAATATGAGCCAAGTGAACAGGCCACGCCCTCTCATGAGAAAGGGGGCGTGGCTTCACCGTGGCTCTGCTCTGCAGGGGTCACGCTGTGGGAGCTCATGACCTTCGGCTCCAGGCCCTACGACGGCATCCCGGCCAGCCAGATGGCCTCGGTGCTGGAGAGAGGAGACCGGCTGCCCCAGCCCCCCATCTGCTCCATCGAGGTCTACATGGTCCTGGTCAAATGTAAGAGTCCACTAGAGAGACTGTAGTCCACTAGAGACCGGTCCACTAGCGAGACTGTAGTCCACTAGAGACCGGTCCACTAGAGAGACTGTAGTCCACTAGAGACCGGTCCACTAGCGAGACTGTAGTCCTCTAGAGACCGGTCCACTAGAGAGACTGTAGTCCACTAGAGACCGGTCCACTAGAGAGACTGTAGTCCACTAGAGAGACTGTAGTCCACTCGGGACCGGTCCACTAGAGACCGGTCCACTAGAGAGACTGTAGTCCACTCGGGACCGGTCCACTAGAGAGACTGTAGTCCACTAGAGACCGGTCCACTAGAGACCGGTCCACTAGAGAGACTGTAGTCCACTAGAGACCGGTCCACTAGAGACTGGTCCACTAGAGAGACCGGTCCACTAGAGAGACTGTAGTCCACTTGGGACCGGTCCACTAGAGAGACTGTAGTCCACTAGAGACCGGTCCACTAGAGACCGGTCCAGTAGAGAGACTGTAGTCCACTAGAGACTGGTCCACTAGAGAGACTGGTCCACTAGAGAGACTGGTCCACTAGAGAGACTGTAGTCCACT